>NC_057795.1:477888274-478188274 GCF_018294505.1 Triticum aestivum
GTGTAGGTGCGTGGGACTTTTGAGGAGCCTCCTACTGGATTGATACCTTGGTTCTCAAAAACTGAGGGAAATACTTACGCTACACTTGCTGCATCACCCTCTCCTCTTCGGGGAAAACCAACGCTAGCTCAAGACGTAGCACCCCCTATATGTATGTGACTAGCTAATCTTAGTCTCCATCACAAACATGTGCATGGTTTATCTCAATTTCTCTCGGGGCATCTTTCTATCGCGCATGCACCTCCCTCGATCTCCCACCCATATAGTCCCCTCACGGTCTCGAGGGGATCTCTCTATCACAAACACACCCTCTCTCCCTCCCCATGCGTCCATGTCCTCCATGTGTCCCTCTCGACCTTTGTTCCTTGTTGGCCAGACCTCTATTGGACATGTGCTACGTGAAGGAAATATGCCCTAGAGGCAATAATAAAGTTATTATTTATTTCCTCATATCATGATAAATGTTTATTATTCATGCTAGAATTGTATTAACCGAAAACATGATACATGTGTGAATACATAGACAAACATATAGTCACTAGTATGCCTCTACTTGACTAGCTCATTAATCAAAGATGGTTATGTTTCCTAACCATAGACATGTGTTGTCATTTAATTAATGGGATCACATCATTAGAAGAATGATGTGATTGACATGACCCATTTCGTTAGCCTAGCACTTGATCGTTTAGTATGCTGCTATTGCTTTCTTCATGACTTATACATGTTCCTGTAACTATGAGAAATATGCAACTCCCCTTTACCGGAGGAACACTTTGGGTACTACCAAACGTCACAGCGTAACTAGGTGATTATAAAGGAGTACTACAGGTGTCTCCAAAGGTACATGTTGAGTTGGCGTATTTCGAGATTAGGTTTTGTCACTCTGATTGTCGGAGAGGTATCTCTGGGCCCTCTCGGTAATGCACATCATTATAAGCCTTGCAAGCAATGTGACCAAATGAGTTGGTTACGGGATGATGCATTACGGAACGAGTAAAGAGACTTACCGGTAACGAGATTGAACTGGGTATTGGATACCGACGATCAAATCTCGGGCAAGTAACATACCGATGACAAAGGGAACAACGTATGTTGTTATGCGGTTTGACCGATAAAGATCTTCGTAGAATATGTAGGAACCAGTATGGGCATCCAGGTCCCGCTATTGGTTATTGACCGAGAATGGTTCTAGGTCATGTCTACATAGTTCTCGAACCCGTAGGGTCCGCACGCTTAACGTTACGATGACAGTTTTATTATGAGTTTATAAGTTTTGATGTACCGAAGTTTGTTCGGAGTCCCGGATGTGATCACGGACATGACGAGGAGTCTCGAAATGGTCGAGACATAAATATTGATATATTGGACGACTATATTCGGACACCGGAAGTGTTCCGGGTGATTTCGGAGAAAACCAGAGTGCCGGAGGGTTACCGGAACCCCCCCCCCCCCGGAGAGTTAATGGGCCACATGGGCCTTGGTGGGAAGAGAGAGGGGCGGCCAGGAAGGGCCGCGCGCCCCCTCTCCCTCTGGTCCGAATTGGACTAGGCTAGGAGGGGGGGCGGCGCCCCCCTCTTTCCTTCCCCTCCTCTCCCCCTTCCTTCCCCTCCTAGTAGGAGTAGGAAAGGAGGAGTCCTACTCCTACTAGGAGGAGGACTCCTCCTCCTGGCGCGCCCAACAAGGGCCGGCCGGCCTCCCCCTCCCTCCTTTATATACGGGGGCAGGGGGCACCCCATAGACACACAAGTTGATCTACGGATCGTTCCTTAGCCGTGTGCGGTGCCCCCCTCCACCATATTCCACCTCGGTCATATCGTCGCGGAGTTTAGGCAAAGTCCTGCGCCGGTAGAGCATCATCATCGTCACCACGCTGTCATGCTGATGGAACTCATCCCCGAAGCTTTGCTGGATCGGAGCCCGGGGATCATCATCGAGCTGAACGTGTGCTGAACTCGGAGGTGCCGTACGTTCGGTGCTTGGATCGGTCGGATCGTGAAGACGTACGACTACATCAACCGCGTTGTCATAACGCTTCCGCTTACGGTCTACGAGGGTACGTGGACAACACTCTCCCCTCTCGTTGCTATGCCATCACCATGATCTTGCGTGTACGTAGGAAATTTTTTGAAATTACTACGTTCCCCAATAGTGGCATCCGAGCCAGGTTTTATGCGTTGATGTTATATGCACGAGTAGAACACAAGTGAGTTGTGGGCGATATAAGTCATACTGCTTACCAGCATGTCATACTTTGGTTCAGCGGCATTGTGAGATGAAGCGGCCCGGACCGACATTACGCGTACGCTTACGCGAGACTGGTTTCACTGCTACGAGCACTCGTTGCTTAAAGGTGACCGGCGGGTGTCTGTCTCTCTCACTTTAGTTGAACCGAGTGTGGCTACGCCCGGTCCTTGCGAAGGTTAAAACAGCACCAACTTGACAAACTATCGTTGTGGTTTTGATGCGTAGGTAAGAACGGTTCTTGCTAAGCCCGTAGCAGCCACGTAAAAATTGCAACAACAAAGTAGAGGACGTCTAACTTGTTTTTGCAGGCCATGTTGTGATGTGATATGGTCAAGACGTGATGCTATATTTTATTGTATGAGATGATCATGTTTTGTAACTGAAGTTATCGGCAACTGGCAGGAGCCATATGGTTGTCGCTTTATTGTATGAAATGCAAACGCCCTGTAATTGCTTTACTTTATCACTAAGCGGTAGCGATACTCATAGAAGCAATAGATGGCGTAACGACAACGATGCTACGATGGAGATCAAGGTGTCGCGTTGGTGACGATGGTGATCACGACGGTGCTTCGAAGATGGAGATCACAAGCACAAGATGATGATGGCCATATCATATCACTTATATTGATTGCATGTGATGTTTATCCTTTATGCATCTTATCTTGCTTTGATTGATAGTAGCATTTTAAGATGATCTCTCACTTAATAATCAAGAGGTGTTCTCCCTAAGTATGCACCATTGCGAAAGTTCTTTGTGCTGAGACACCACGTGATGATCGGGTGTGATAGGCTCTACGTTTAAATACAATGGGTGCAAAACAGTTGCACACGCGGAATACTCAGGTCATACTTGACGAGCCTAGCATATACAGATATGGCCTCGGAACACGGAGACCGAAAGGTCGAACGTGAATCATATAGTAGATATGATCAACATAGTGATGTTCACCATTGAAACTACTCCATCTCACGTGATGATCGGACATGGTTTAGTTGATTTGGATCACGTGATCACTTAGATGACTAGAGAGATGTCTGTCTAAGTGGGAGTTCTTAAGTAATATGATTAATTGAACTTAAATTTATCATGAACTTAGTACCTGATAGTATTTTGCTTGTCTATGTTTGTTTGTAGATAGATGGCTCGTGCTGTTGTTCCGTTAAATTTTAATGCGTTCCTTGAGAAAGCAAAGTTGAAAGATGATGGTAGTAATTACACGGACTGGGTCCGTAACCTGAGGATTATCCTCATTGCTGCACAGAAAAGTTACGTCCTGGAAGCACCGCTGGGTGTCAAGCCTGCTGCTGATGCAACTGACGACGTTAAGAACGTCTGGCAGAGCAAAGCTGATGACTACTCGATAGTTCAGTGTGCCATGCTTTACGGCTTAGAACCGGGTCTTCAACGACGTTTTGAACGTCATGGAGCATATGAGATGTTTCAGGAGTTGAAGTTAATATTTCAAGCAAATGCCCGGATTGAGAGATATGAAGTCTCCAATAAGTTCTATAGCTGCAAGATGGAGGAGAATAGTTATGTCAGTGAACACATACTCAAAATGTCTGGGTATAATAATCACTTGATTCAACTGGGAGTTAATCTTCCTGATGATAGTGTCATTGACAGAATTCTCCAATCACTGCCACCAAGCTACAAGAGCTTCGTGATGAACTATAATATGCAAGGGATGAACAAGACTATTCCCGAGCTCTTCGCAATGCTAAAAGCTGCGGAGGTAGAAATCAAAAAGGAGCATCAAGTGTTGATGGTTAACAAGACCACCAGTTTCAAGAAAAAGGGCAAAGGGAAGAAGAAGGGGAACTTTAAAAAGAACAGCAAGCAAGTTGCTGCTCAAGAGAAGAAACCCAAGTCTGGACCTAAGCCTGAAACTGAGTGCTTCTACTGCAAGCAGACTGGACACTGGAAGCGGAACTGCCCCAAGTATTTGGCAGATAAGAAGGATGGCAAAGTGAACAAAGGTATATGTGATATACATGTTATTGATGTGTACCTTACTAATGCTCGCAGTAGCACCTGGGTATTTGATACTGGTTCTGTTGCTAATATTTGCAACTCGAAACAGGGACTACGAATTAAGTGAAGATTGGCTAAGGACGAGGTGACGATGTGCGTGGGAAATGGTTCCAAAGTCGATGTGATCGCGGTCGGCACGCTACCTCTACATCTACCATCGGGATTAGTTTTAGACCTAAATAATTGTTATTTGGTGACAGCGTTGAGCATGAACATTATATCTGGATCTTGTTTGATGCGAGACGGTTATTCATTTAAATCAGAGAATAATGGTTGTTCTATTTATATGAGTAATATCTTTCATGGTCATGCACCCTTGAAGAGTGGTCTATTTTTATTAAATCTCGATAGTAGTGATACACATATTCATAGTGTTGAAACCAAAAGATGCAAAGTTGATAACAATAGTGCAACTTATTTGTGGCACTGCCGTTTAGGTCATATCGGTGTAAAGCGCATGAAGAAACTCCATACTGATGGGCTTTTGGAATCACTTGATTATGAATCACTTGGTACTTGCGAACCGTGCCTCATGGGCAAGATGACTAAAACGCCGTTCTCTGGAACTATGGAGCGAGCAACTGATTTGTTGGAGATCATACATACTGATGTTTGTGGTCCAATGAATGTTGAGGCTCGCAGCGGGTATCGTTATTTTCTCACCTTCACAGATGATTTGAGCAGATATGGGTATATCTACTTAATGAAACATAAGTCTGAAACATTTGAAAAGTTCAAAGAATTTCAGAGTGAAGTGGAAAATCATCGTAACAAGAAAATAAAGTTTCTATAATCTGATCGTGGAGGAGAATATTTGAGTTACGAGTTTGGTCTACACTTGAAACAATGCGGAATAGTTTCGCCACCCGGAACACCACAACGAAATGGTGTGTCCGAACGTCGTAATCGTACTTTACTAGATATGGTGTGATCCATGATGTCTCTTACTGATTTACCGCTATTGTTTTGGGGTTATGCTTTAGAGACGGCCGCATTCACGTTAAATAGGGCACCATCAAAATCTGTTGAGACGACGCCTTATGAACTGTGGTTTGGCTAGAAACCAAAGTTGTCGTTTCTTAAAGTTTGGGGCTGCGATGCTTATGTGAAGAAACTTCAACCAGATAAGCTCGAACCCAAATCGGAGAAATGTGTCTTCATAGGATACCCAAAAGAGACTATTGGTACACCTTCTATCACAGATCTGAGGGCAAGATTTTCGTTGCCAAAATCGGATCCTTTCTAGAGAAGGAGTTTCTCTCGAAAGAAGTGAGTGGGAGGAAAGTAAAACTTGATGAGATAACTGTATCTACTCCCTTGTTGGAAAGTAGTTCATCACAAGAACCGGTTCCTGTAACAACTACACCAACTAGTGAGGAAGCTAATGATATTGATCATGAAACTTCAGATCAAGTTTCTACTGAACCTCTTAGGTCTACCAGAGTAAGATCCGCACCAGAGTGGTACGGTAATCCTATTCTGGAAGTCATGTTACTTGACCATGATGAACCTACGAACTATGAGGAAGCGATGATGAGCCCAGATTCCGCAAAATGGCTAGAGGCCATGAAATCTGAGATGGGATCCATGTATGAAAACAAAGTATGGACTTTGGTTGACTTGCCCAATGGTCGGCAAGCCATTGAGAATAAATGGATTTTTAAGAAGAAGACTGACGCTGATGGTAATGTAACTGTCTATAAAGCTCGACTTGTTGCGAAAGGTTTTCAACAAGTTCAAGGGGTTGACTACGATGAGACTTTTTCACCCGTAGCGATGCTTAAGTCTGTCCGAATCATGTTAGCTATTGCTGCATTTCATGATTATGAAATTTGGCAAATGGATGTCAAAACTGCATTCTTGAATGGATTTCTAGAAGAAGAGTTGTATATGATGCAACCAGAAGGTTTTGTTGATCCAAAAGGTGCTAACAAAGTGTGCAAGCTCCAGCGATCCATTTATGGACTGGTGCAAGCATCTCGGAATTGGAATAAACGTTTTGATAGTGTGATCAAAGCATATGGTGTTATACAGACTTTTGGAGAAGCCTGTATTTACAAGAAAGTGAGTGGGAGCTCTGTAGCATTTCTGATTTTATATGTAGATGACATATTATTAATTGGAAATGATATAGAATTTCTGGATAGCATAAAGGGATACTTGAATAAAAGTTTTTCAATGAAAGACCTCGGTGAAGCTACTTACATATTGGGCATCAAGATCTATAGAGATAGATCAAGACGCTTAATAGGACTTTCACAAAGCACATACCTTGACAAAATTTTGAAAAAGTTCAAAATGGATCAGGCAAAGAAAGGTTTCTTGCCTGTGCTACAAGGTGTGAAGTTGAATCAAACTCAATGCCCGACCACAGCAGAAGATAGAGAGAAAATGAAAGATGTTCTCTATGCTTCAGCCATAGGCTCTATCATGTATGCAATGTTGTGTACCAGACCTGACGTATGCTTAGCAATAAGCTTGGCAGGAAGGTACCAAAATAATCCAGGAGTGGATCACTGGACAGCGGTCAAGAACATCCTGAAATACCTGAAAAGGACTAAGGATATGTTTCTCGTATATGGAGGTGACAAAGAGCTAGTCGTAAATGGTTACGTTATTGCAAGCTTTGACACTGATCCGGACGATTCTAAATCGCAAACCGGATACGTGTTTTTATTAAACGGTGGAGCTGTAAGTTGGTGCAGTTCTAAACAAAGCGTCGTGGCGGGATCTACATGTGAAGCAGAGTACATAGCTGCTTCTGAAGCAGCAAATGATGGAGTCTGGATGAAGGAGTTCATTACCGATCTAGGTGTCATACCTAGTGCATCGGGACCATTGAAGATCTTCTGTGACAATAGTGGTGCAATTGCTTTGGCAAAGGAATCCATATTTCACAAGAGGACCAAGCACATCAAGAGACGCTTCAATTCCATTCGGGACCAAGTCCAAGTGGGAGACATAGAGATTTGCAAAATACATACGGATCTGAATGTTGCAGACCCGTTGACTAAGCCTCTCTCACGAGCAAAACATGATCAACACCAAGACTCCATGGGTGTTAGAATCATTACTATGTAATCTAGATTATTGACTCTAGTGCAAGTGGGAGACTGAAGGAAATATGCCCTAGAGGCAATAATAAAGTTATTATTTATTTCCTCATATCATGATAAATGTTGATTATTCATGCTAGAATTGTATTAACCGGAAACATGATACATGTGTGAATACATAGACAAACATATAATCACTAGTATGCCTCTACTTGACTAGCTCATTAATCAAAGATGGTTATGTTTCCTAACCATAGACATGTGTTGTCATTTGATTAATGGGATCACATCATTAGAAGAATGATGTGATTGACATGACCCATTTCGTTAGCCTAGCACTTGATCATTTAGTATGCTGCTATTGCTTTCTTCATGACTTATACATGTTCCTGTAACTATGAGAAATATGCAACTCCCGTTTACCGGAGGAGCACTTTGGGTACTACCAAACGTCACAACGTAACTGTGTGATTATAAAGGAGAACTACAGGTGTCTCCAAAGGTACATGTTGAGTTGGCGTATTTTGAGATTAGGTTTTGTCACTCCGATTGTCGGAGAGGTATCTCTGGGCCCTCTCGGTAATGCACATCATTATAAGCCTTGCAAGCAATGTGACCAAATGAGTTGGTTACGGGATGATGCATTAAGGAACGAGTAAAGAGACTTACCGGTAACGAGATTGAACTGGGTATTGGATACCGACGATCAAATCTTGGGCAAGTAACATACCGATGACAAAGGGAATAACGTATGTTGTTATGCGGTTTGACCGATAAAGATCTTCGTAGAATATGTAGGAACCAGTATGGGCATCCAGGTCCCGCTATTGGTTATTGACCGAGAATGGTTCTAGGTCATGTCTACATAGTTCTCGAACCCGTAGGGTCCGCACGCTTAACGTTACGATGATAGTTTTATTATGAGTTTATAAGTTTTGATGTACCGAAGTTTGTTCGGAGTCCCGAATGTGATCACGGACATGACGAGGAGTCTCGAAATGGTCGAGACATAAAGATTGATATATTGGACGACTATATTCGGACACCGGAAGTGTTTCGGGTGATTTCGGAGAAAACCGGAGTGCCGGAGGGTTACCGGAACCCCCCCCCCCCCCGGAGAGTTAATGGGCCACATGGGCCTTGGTGGGAAGAGAGAGGGGCGGCCAGGAAGGGCCGCGCGCCCCCTCTCCCTCTGGTCCGAATTGGACTAGGAGGGGGGGCGGCGCCCCCATCTTTCCTTCCCCTCCTCTCTCCCTTCCTTCCCCTCCTAGTAGGAGTAGGAAAGGAGGAGTCCTACTCCTACTAGGAGGAGGACTCCTCCTCCTGGCGCGCCCAACAAGGGCCGGCCGGCCTCCCCCCTCCCTCCTTTATATACGGGGGCAGGGGGCAGCCCATAGACACACAAGTTGATCTACAGATCATTCCTTAGCCGTGTGCGGTGCCCCCCTCCACCATATTCCACCTCGGTCATATCGTCGCGGAGTTTAGGCGAAGCCCTGCGCCGGTAGAGCATCATCATCGTCACCATGCCGTCGTGCTGACGGAACTCATCCCCGAAGCTTTGCTGGATCGGAGCCCGGGGATCGTCATCGAGCTGAACGTGTGCTGAACTCGGAGGTGCCGTACGTTCGGTGCCTGGATCGGTTGGATCATGAAGACGTACGACTACATCAACCGCGTTGTCATAACGCTTCCGCTTACGGTCTACGAGGGTACGTGGACAACACTCTCCCCTCTCGTTGCTATGCCATCACCATGATCTTGCGTGTACGTAGGATTTTTTTTGAAATTACTACGTTCCCCAACACTACGGGCGTGTCTCTCTCTGTTGCAAACAATCGCACACTAGTTATCTTCGTGTATCTCCTCGCCTCGCTTTTCTATCTCGGAGATGCATGTGTGATATGTTCGCATAAGAAACGAAAAAACACACTCTCTCTAATTTATCATTTGTTGTCACTTTCTATTTCACACACATACTCTTTTTGCACACTTACTCATTCTCCTTCACACGCACTTGATCTGTCTCGACTTAGGCACTCTCCTCGGTCCATAGCATATAGATTTATTGAAAAGTCAAACATCACAAAGTTTGAGCATGTACGTGGAGAAAAAAATTACATCTAGAACAGCAAACATATACCATTAGATTCACCATGAGATGTAGTTTTGTATGATGTATCTTTGGTATTGTAGATATAAATAACATTTGCGTAAACCTGATCAAAGTTTCCAAAGTTTGACTTCTAAAAAAATTACATGCACTGCATTATCGAGCGAATGGAATATCTCTTTCCCCCTCTCAGCTATATGACGCACCACTCAGCCATATCGGGGCTCCTCAATCTCTCTCAAACTTTGTTGGTCAGTTTGGTTCGTGACCTAACCCTCATGCCTTGACGGCCAGTACTGCCTGGTGTGGACGTGAGATGTAAAATATTTCTGCCTGGCCAGGCTTGTGTGGTGCTGAAGCGTTTGGTTCGTGTCTGGGCCAGGCAAAGCATCAACGTCCCATCAATCAATCCATGCAGCAATTATTTAATGCTAATATCCATCCAGGTTGTTATTAGCCTCGTGGCCGCACGACCAGGCACGGCCAGGCGTTTGAAATTGGTTGCCTGGGCCAGGCTACTTGCAGAGTCTGGAGTCCAGCCAGGCTTATTAAAGTGCAAGGGAATCCAGGCCAGGCGAGCTTTCTTTTTCACAGGGTGTAGCAACCAAACAAGCGTGCATGAAATCCAGCCACAACCCCATGCCAGACAAAAGATGGTCAGGACGCAAGCCAAACTGACCTTATATCTCCCTGGTTCACACATACACATGTCTCGCTCGCGCTATACATATAGACCCATCCAACACTCTCCGCCCTTGTTCTCTCTCCATGTGACACGCACCCCCCTAAGTACCATAATCCCTCACTCCATCATAGGCGCAAGCACTCCCCCTCCTACGAATGATTATCTCTTACTAGCCATAAGGAACACACGTATTGTCTCCTTCCATCCATACGTCTATCTCGATATCTCTCGGGGCATCTTCTATCGCGCACACACCTTGTCACTCAATCTCCCACCCATGTAGTCCCATCACGATCTCCAGGGGATCTCTCTATGACAAACATACACTCTCTCCTCCCCATGTCTGCATTTTCTCCGTATGTCTCTCTCGACCTCTCTCCCTTGTTTGTCAGACCCCTCTTGGCCATGTGCTAGGGGTCTTGCTATCTCGGTTCCAAACAACCACACACTATCTCCTCACCTTGCCTCCGTTGTCAAAGATGCATGTGTGATATGTTTGCATAAGAACGCATGCTTTTTCTCTACTTTTCTCGTGTGTTGTCCATGTCTCTTTCACACATGCACACACACTTTTTTTCACTCTCTCTCTCTCTCTCTCTCTCTCTCTCTCTCTCTAGGTAGGGACTCTGTCACGTCCATAAGCATATGGATGTTTTGAAAAGTCAAACCTCAGAAAAGTTTGACCAGGTATATGTGGAGAAAAACATTTACATCTGGAATGATCATTAGATTCATCACAACATGTACTTACTTCATACTATCATTTATCTTTGGTATTGTAGATATAAGTAATTTCTTTATAAACTTGGTCAAGGTTTCAAAAGTTTGACTTTAAAAAAATGTTGGAACTACATTATCAAACGGAGGGAGTAGCTGATACGTCTCCAACGTATCTATAATTTATGAAGCATTCATGCCATTTTATTATCTGTTTTGAATAATTACGGGCTTTATTATACAATTTTATATTACTTTTGGGACTAACCTATTAACCGGAGGCCCAGCCCATATTGCTGTTTTATTGCCTATTTCAGTGTTTTGACGAAAAGGAATATCAAACGGAGTCCAAACGGAATGAAACCTTTGGGGGCGTGATTTTTGGAACGAACATGATCAGGGAGACTTGGAGTACAAGCTAGGGAAGCTTCGAGGAGGCCAGGAGATAGGAGGGCGCGCCCACCCCCCTGGGCACGCCCCCCTGTCTCATGGGCCCCTCGAGCCTCCCCCGACCGACTTCTTTCGCCTATATATTCCCATATACCCTAAAACCATCGAAACAGAAGATAGATCAGGAGTTCCGCCGCCGCAAGCGTCTGTAGCCACCAAAAACCTCTCGGGAGCCCGTTCTGGCACCCTGTCGGAGGGGGGAACCCATCACCGGTGGCCATCTTCATCATCCCGGCGCTCTCCATGACGAGGAGGGAGTAGTTCACCCTCGGGGCAGAGGGTATGTACCAGTAGCTATGTGTTTGATCTCTCTCTCTCTCTCTCTCTCGTGTTCTCTCTATGGCACAATCTTGATGCATCGCGAGCTGTGCTATTATAGTTGGATCTTATGATGCTTCTCCCCCTCTACTCTATTGTAATGGATTGAGTTTTCCCTTTGAAGTTATCTTATCGGATTGAGTCTTTAAGGATTTGAGAACACTTGATGTATGTCTTGCCGTGCTTATCTGTGGTGACAATGGGATATGCACATGATCCACTTGATGTATGTTTTGGTGATCAACTTGCGGGTTCCATGAACCTATGCATAGGGGTTGGCACACGTTTTCATCTTGACTCTCCAGTAGAAACTTTGGGGCACTCTTTGAAGTACTTTGTGTTGGTTGAATAGATGAATCTGAGACTGTGTGATGCATATCGTATAATCATGCCCACGGATACTTGAGGTGACAATGGAGTATCTAGGTGACATTAGGGTTTTGGTTGATTTGTGCCTTAAGGTGTTATTCTAGTGCGGACTCTTGAATAGATTGATCCGAATAAATAACTTTGAGGTGGTTTCGTACCCTACCATAATCTCTTTGTTTGTTCTTCGCTATTAATGGCTTTGGAGTGACTCTTTGTTGCATGTTGAGGGATTGTTATATGATCTATCTAAGTTATTATTGTTGAGAGAACTTGCACTAGTGAAAGTATGAACCCCATGCCTTGTTTCCTACCATTGCAATACCGTTTATGCTCACTTTTATCATTATTTTACAGCGAGGCAGCCAATAAGCGGAGGCGGCTCGAGCCAAAACCGCATCCGGCGAGCCTGGACTTCATCAGCAGCCTCCCCGATGACATGATGCTTGTCATCATCGGCCTCCTCCCCACCAAATCTGCCGTGCGGACCGCCCTGCTCTCCGGGCGGTGGCGCCCCCTCTGGCGCCGCGTCCCCCTCAACCTCACCATCGATAGCTCCCTCCGTGACGGGGATTGCAGACGCATGGCCACAGTCTCCAAGATCCTTTCATCGCACCCTGGGCCAGCTAGACACCTTGACATCCGCATGTTCAGTACCAACTATAAGGTCCAACCCAAGTTCGACGAGTGGTTCTTATCCCCGGCCCTAGATCAGCTCGAGAAGCTCAGCTTTGAAGCTGGACGATGTCACTCTCTACCGCCGTCCACGCTCCGCATCACACCAACGCTGCGCCGCGCCAGCTTCAGCTCCTGCTATCTTCCCCAGATTAATGCCGCGCCTGCCCTTCTTCTCCCTCAACTCAAGCAGCTCGACCTCTTCGATGCTGTCATCTCGAAGAAGGCTATGGAGCACCTGCTCCGCAGCTGTACTATGCTCGAGTACCTTCGTCTTGAGCAGATCCACGGGTTCATTAGCCTCCACATCGCCTCAATGAATCTCCGATGGATTTATGTGTCTTGCTGGCCCCGCAACAAGACATCAATTCGGAAGAGATCACTCCAGCTGTTCCACATTATGGTCATTGAGAATGCGCCTTTCCTTGAGAGATTGCTTGTATCGGATCTAGAAGGTCCAACAAAAACCAGGGTCATTGATGCGCCGAAATTGACAGTGTTGGTGTACTCGTTTGCCAATTTCTCCAAACTCTTTATTTGATCCGTAATCGTTCAGGTACAGCACTCATCTTCTTCTCTGTCTTCTTGAAATTCACATTCTTAAATTTCTTCTTGATGTATTTACGATCGTCTTCTAGAAAATGATTCCCACAAGCTTGACCCAGTCCATGCGCACAGTGAAGATCTTGGCCCTAAAATCTATCGGCCCCAATCTGGATCAAGTTGTTGGATTCCTTACATGCTTTCCGTGCACAGAGAAGCTACTCATCGAGCTGAAACTTCTTTCCTATTAGTAAACGGTAATCACAACGTAGCTCAACTTTTTCGTAATTTTTTCCAAATTACGATGACAAGTGTAGTGTTCAAAATTGCATCTATGCACTGCACTAAAAGAAATGTTTTTAGTATTTTTTTTCTCACGTGATCACCTGCATCGTTTTTATGCTGTACTACTATAGTAGCCTAGGCTAGTCATAGTGGAAAGTAACTTAGACTACTCCAGTAACTCTATGGTTACCCTAAGAGCAAGTACTACCTCTGTCCTGGTTTACTCTTCCAATTTTTTAGTATCAAAATTTGACCATAGATTTAACTGACAAAATGTTAATGCATGTCACTAAGAACTATATCGTTGGATTCGTATTTGAACATACTTTCAAATGGTATAATTTTTAGTGACATGCACTGGCATTTTCTTAGGTAAATCTTTGGTCAAAATTTTATACTAAATACGAGGTAGTATTCCCTCTGTCCCAAAATTCTTGTCTTACATTTCTTTAGATACAGATGTATCTAACACTAAAATGTAACTAGATACATCTATATTTAGACAAATTTAAGACAAGAATTTTGGGACGGAGGGAGTACAAAAGTGGGCTATGTAGGCCAAAACACGTGCCAAATTCACTTGTAATGCATTTGGCATCGATGCCCCTCCATTTCTCACCTCGTGCCCCAATATGGATCACCTACTTTGCTCCGGTGCCAAATTAACTCACGCAATGAAAAAACACTGCATGGGAGAGAGAGGGCTGAGGCAATAAAAAAACACTTGTTTGGGAGAGTGAGAGGCTGGTGTAGTTGGTTTGATTGATTTGTTTATACATGTGGGTCTATGTGCACAGCGGTGCCAACTCTCTCACATCGCGAGAGCGGTGCCAAAATCTTTTGATTTGACATCGATGCGTATTATGTGGCATACTTTGTGAAATATGGCATCGGCCACATAGTGGAAGGCAACAAATGCCCAAGCTCTTCACATGCTCCTAGTTAAATGAGAGGAAACAGAAAGAGAGAGAGAGAGAGAGAGAGAAAGAGAGAGAGAGAGAGAGAGAGAGAGAGAGTGAAAAAATATCACTAGCCAGCCAACCCTATCGTATGAGCAAATGATATTGGTACCTCTTGATGACATGGCAATCTTATACAGCCAGCTACTCTAATATGTTCTCTTCTTTTGCAGATACAAAAACACCCAAAAGTGAAAAATGTGATGCACTATAAAAATGTCATCGAATGCCTTGATCTCCATCTTACAGAAATTGATTTGTCGACTACCGAGGCAGCACATCTGAGATTTAACTGGCCAGGTTCTTTGTTCTGGAGGCAAGTGCGCTCAAGGTAATGAGGTTTGGCATTCTCTAGCGCAACAATGAATGGCGTGCTGATCACCGCAAGCGTCTAAGCCTAAATGACAAAGTCTCCGTAGAAGCTGAATTTGTTTGTGAAAAATCAAGTGGCCAAAGGCTCAAAACTTATTTGCCCATTAGTGACTTTTCAGGACGGTGGATTTTAGTTTGTACGATAATGTTGCATCCATCTAAAGTAATGAAAGTTCTTACGTAAACTTCCTAGTAATTCCCTCTTCATAGGTGCAGCATTACTCCTAACATTTGTAATATCAGTTTGAAACTTGTAATATTGCCGTGTCCTATTCCTGCGTTTTCAAAATCATGCGAATCAAACAGGTCCTAAGTTGGTGATTATGTTGTGCCTCCTATCTTTCACCAATAGCCGTCGAATCTGGATTTGACGCATACAAACCAAACTTCTCCATTTTCGCAAAAAGATGCATGCACTTGTTCCCTATTTACAAACAACTCCTTGTCTCTCACAATCAGCCTTATCTCCTCCCCACCACATCTAGAAGGTCGTGGAAAAATCTGGCACGATGTCCGCTGCCGGCGCCGTCCATGCCCAATCTTGGTGTTCCGTGCAATGCACGAGCATCTACGCACGGGAAATTATGTTGAACGGGGCTAGTTGTAAGCAGGCTAGCTCTACAACCATGATGATAGTGACTGTAGATGGTGAGTCTGACTATGTATGCCGAATACGGCGCCTATACTCAGGTGTCATCTCTGGCGCAGGGTCTTATCACTTCACTGTGAGGAGCAGCACGTAATAATTTGACCAACGGGTAGTACAGTGCTAGTACTCCTACTACATTGGTAGTAATACTGCTAATACTAGTAGCACCACCGTCTGGATTTAGGAGTACTACCACGTCCATCTGGATTTTAGTATTTGACTAGCAATATCTAGTAATGCAATTCACAAAAAATGTACTACTCCCTCTGTAATAAATACATGGCGTATTGTTTTATTCCTATCATCAAGAGAACTTAATGTCTTTTTGCTAACTAATAGGATTACATGCAATGAACTAAACACTGCATGACATGTTTGGTAGTCTCAAGTCATTGAAAGCATGCACGGCCCACATCTCTCATTTGTTGATATGTCACAAAATAAGAAACGAGGAGGGAGTTAATGCACCGTGCATAAGTGTTTTGGGATTATTTGGTTTTCGTAAGGTGACTTACACAACATTTTTGTTTACATGCATTAACATTTTATTAGTCAAATCAAAGGTCAAAACTTGGCGCAAAATGCAAAGGGGACCAATAAACCAGTAAACATGAAACTTCTCTCGTTTGGCACCAACTAGAGGTCCGGTGAGACGACTATACTGCACCGGCATGAAGGGGGATGCAGCTTCATTGACTTACTGCAACTGCCCATGGGGTGGCTGGCCCACCTATCATACAGCCAAAGAAAGGTGCAGTAGAGGGCCGAGGAGTGGTACGAAATCCTACGCACCTACGCACGCTAACCAAGGGCAAGAGTGATCACTTGAATCGCAAGATCAGTTGACTAGAAGCTAAGCTAGACCCATGGAGGCGATGAGCGCGAGCATCAGCCGGCTGTGCCAGATGGTCCATGACGCTAGCCTGTGGCCCGGCACCGAGGAACGTCTCCAGGTATTGCTTGAAGCCGCCAGGGCGAGGGGCCACTTGGACGACAGCTTCGTCTCCTTGTTCGAAGAGTTCCTCGTCGATTTCCTCGACAAGTTCACCGTCATCAAGAAGCTCATGGACGACTTTGACGTACGCCTCCAGCTGATGCGCCCAGGCTCTGCGATGCCCGCCACCCTCAACGGCCACTATGGTGACAACCTCTTCGACGCACTAGTGGCCCTGCGACTGTCCGCCGTCGCGCCAAAGAATGTCCACCTCGAGGTCGCGCTCGCCGCGCAGTGCCTGGCGCAGCAAGACACCATCAACATAATCACCCACGTCTACGCGCAAATCGTCCACAAGGACTACTACATGCAAGAGGAGGATGATAGGACGCTGGGCTTCTTGGACCACAGGGCAACCTTGGACGGCATTGTTCAGAAGCACGTTGAGCTCGCCGCCAACGCCGCTGCTCCACACACGTCGGTTGGTGACCCGGCGCACTAGGGCGTGAGGATGTCGTTCATGGATCCGTATGTATTTTTATCTTTTCATCAAATCATGTAGTAGTATATGGTACTACTAGTAATTATCTTACCTTTCGCATCAACTTCATAATTTTGGTACGTACTCCATGCCTGAACAGCGCCAGAACCAAACTTCTCATTACTCTAGGCAAAATCGTTATTTTCTATCCATCGGTCGCGCCATGGAGCAGAACCAAATTTTACCAGTTACGAGTTCAAAAGGAAAAGCATGTCGTGTTTGCGTCGCACCCCCACACGGTTGGTCCGGCACGCCGCTCAAGGGGGAATGCGTGCGGTGTTGTATTTTCACTTACAAGTGGGACTGCAGTTGAGCAACTCGACTATCGGCAAACCCCACCCCGGCACTGCACGATGGCTGAGAAAACGGGAGGGAGAAGAGATGGTTGTAGCACGGACTCCAAGAATATTGGTATCGGATGGGACTCGTGTGGGTGGCGTGTGCCGTACTGCTAGACGTGAATGCTACTTATGGCCCATGCCACCCCACTATATCAAGCCTATATCGAGGTATGTAGAACAAATTTCCTGGAGTGCGTGCTCAGCCCTCCTCTATCTCTCTTCTCAGCCAGCCATCGGACGCGCGGAGCCCATTGTCTGTTTGCTCACATGCGGTCCCACATGTCAGTGAAAATGCAAGAGGACCCACTGAACCTGCACATCTTTCACCTCGACGTGCTGGTGATGAAAAACAAATCCAATAAAGATCTTCGGTGGCCGCTTTTGGAGTTACTCAAGAGTAGTAAGATTCTATTTACAGTTTAACCCAAGATGCACATCACGTGGCTTCAACTACCACTCTATTTTCTTGCATGACACGATCTGGATGCTGGATGTCCCACGTGTCGGCAAAAGGAGGAAGAACCCGGCAAAATTTTCGGTTGTGCTCTCGGATTAGACTCGTTGTGCTAACTTAAAAAATTTATTGTGTACTACCTCCGTTCCAAAATACTTGACTTCCATTTGTCCAAAAATGGATGTACCTATATACTAAAACATGTCTAGATACATCTATATTTTGACAAATAGAAGGCATGTATTGTGGAACGGAGGGAGTAGAATGGATGCAAGTTTTGGTATTGGGAAGAAGAGTACATCCATATATTGATAGAACGCAACTTAGTAGATGTTCTAGCACTTTTAGCTAGCATAGAGGCTAGAGATGAGACTAGTGCACTTGTTGATACTCCTACTAGAATAGAGGCTAGACATGAGACTAGATGCAAGGAAGCAACATCTACTTCTTTGGCCCTGTTTGGATCCTTGGGTTAGAGTATGTTTGGGTTAGTTTGGACTCAACTAACCAAAAAATATCCAAATAGGTGGGTTAGTTTGGGTTAGATGCATCTAACCCATCCAAAAAATCTAACCCACCCATGAGGTGCTTATTTGGGTTAGTTCTTCTCAGGACCACTAAAAAACACTTTTTTCTCTCGCTCTTCCTGCAGCAAATCCTTCCCCACTTCCTCAAAGCTTCTCGTCCTCTCCCCCTCCCTCTCGCACCACCCGTGAAGGCGCCTTGCCGTATCCATGCTCCATCTAACCTTGTCATCCAAACACCTCATCGGCTAGAGTTAGTTCAGGGTTAGTTAAGGGCTAGAATCTAACTCTAACCTCTAACTGAGTAAGAGTATCCAAACAGGGCCTTTACACTTGAAGAAGAAAGAAGCACGCAAGATCGAGCCTCCGCAGATCAACAATGAATTCATCAAGAAGGCACTAATCCAACTTACACGAGCAGTTATGGAAGTTGGATATCTTCTAGTAAAATGTATTCTTGTGGTTCTTGTTTTCTTTGGTCTTGCTTTTCTAGTCAAAATAATTGTTGGAGTTCGCGCAAAATAGAGGTCCATTTGGGGTTGTGCGTTAGAGTTGGCCTTACAAGTGGGACCGCAGTTGAGGAAACTGACTATTGGCAATCCCCCACCTCACCCGCCGCGTGATGGCTGAAGTTAGAGAAACGACGAGGTTGAAGAGATTGCTCTAGCACGGACTCCAAGAAATATGGTGTCAGATGGATGTCGTGGTGGTGGCGTGTGCCATACTCCCGGACGTGAATGCTTCTTCTGGCCAATGCCACCCTACTACTCCTACTAGTAGTATTGAGGATTTGAGGTGCTGGTTACGTACAGCAAACACATTAACATATGGCTATAGTAAAAACACCCGCCCGACGTGCGAAGCATGTGAAGCTAGTACAAATAGTGTACTACTATTCTTGATAGGCCTCATCCGATAACCTGTTGCAATGCACGTACAATTATGTATTCGGAAAATATTTTTTTGCCTTGTCGCACCACTCACTCAGAGAAGTGACTCGAAAGTCATTCATAAATTTAGTAAGTTTATCACAGGCATATCATTTTATTACATACAACAGGTCATCATCCCACATCGACAACGAGGATACATTATAAATACTAAAGTTTTCATCACACAACAAATAACAAGCAATGAAATGAACTTCAACTCAACCATTCCTCGGCGTGGGAAATGCTTGCTTTGAACCACAAGTGATTCTCTAGGACGGGCCATCCATTGTCGATCTCAAGACCAACGCAGGACTGATCATCCAGGCTGAAGCGGCCTACTATATCAGTACCAGGGTAGGGAACCACCCAAATGTCCGAGGTATAAACACAGTTGCTTCTCATAAATGGTACTAGTAACGTTGTGTCAACGGCAGTTGGATCGCCTTTCACCATCATTGGATAGTTTTGTCCAAGGAAGAGTGAGTTTTCTCCAAGACTATCAATTCTGTACCAAGTAGAAGGTGTTGGCGCTAGCACACTAGTATCCATCCCGAATACCGTGCAATGGGTGTTGGAATAGGTCCGGAGAGTGCGACCATGGGAGACTACACTTGCTTCCTTAGTAGTAACATCATCAGTGGGCTGTATACACACAAGAAGAGGTGATCCATCGGAATTAGTTGCTAGGCGCCACAGAGTATATGGGCGCTGCTCGTCCTCATGCTCGTGATCATCACCATCGTCATCTCTCCCTTGGTTATAAAAAATTTCAAGTATAGGTGGTGGAATGTTCACAGGACCTTGGAAACACAAGAAGAAGGTTAATTAGTAAAGGGAAACTTGCTAACCCGCATGCATGTAGATGAAACAATTATAATTACGGTGGAAGACAAACGTACATAAACTACGAGGGTCCCATGCAAAAACAGTGCCACGAGTGGTGGAAGCAAACACAAGGCCCTCGTATTGAATTGCATCACAGTACTCATCCATGTACAGAAACTGATTTTTGAGCAATATCCATCCAGTCGAACCACGAAGGATGGCAACAAGCTTGTCGAAGATACCAACAACTTCATAGTTCTTGTAATTCCAAGAGCGGTTGGGAACTCGACAAATTGCTATCTTCCATAGAAGACAGTCACCATGATCGTATTTGAACGTGCGTACAATACCGGTGTGCTCAACCTCTGGGCAGTCTGCTGAGATTTTTGGAAGTGGAACCTGGTCATGAGTGTACACATTCACAAGTTCCCACTCGCAGTTGGACCCAATGTAAACAACCCAATCTCCATTTGCACCTGCCCAAGCCTTACCCTCAAGCGATGGCATCTTAACATCATACGTATCATTATCAAACGGCATCAACTTGCACAAGGCGAGGCCTCCGTCGTCCCCGCGCCAGTCATCAGGGTCACGGCGAAGAAGATAGGGGAGATCAAACCGCTCCTTGACTCTTGGGTTCCTTGTAATGATGTTATTAGTTGAGTCGAGAATGGTCTTGAACGAACCTGCCATGCTAGTCGAGGTGATGACGTCGCACCGATCAATGAGTTCCTCCACCACGTCATCTTTTAGATCGGGGCAAGAATAACGGGGTCGTTTCCGGCCTGTTCCCTCCATGGAGAATACGATCGAACAATGGCAGAAGGAAGGGTGAAGGGCTGAAGGAAAATGGAGGAGGGAGAAGAAGAGCGTGCGACAGCAGTTCCAAATCAAGAGGGAAAGGCGAAGAGTCGGTGGATGGTTGCAGTTTGCCACGGTTCACGAAGAGGCTCCCCGGCCTACACGTCCGTTCGAAAATACTAGTAGAAAAGGACTCGTTGTCGTCTCACTGATATGTTGGAACGGGACCACATGTCAACGAAACATGGTGTGTAATTTCTCGTGCAAAATGCGATCTGGCCACGTTGGCCCGAGGTGCCGCATTAGTTATCGACCTTTATTTTTTTAATGGCGTGTCATTCAGTTTTGAAGCACGACTAACTGGTATTGTAGGCAGAGAAAATATAAACTACTCTACCACTACTCCACCTCCAGTACTTAGTAGTATAAAAAAAGATATATAGGCTGGAGCTTCAGCGCTTTTGTCGGTGTCAAAACCGGCGGATCTCGGGTAGGGGTCCCAAACTGTGCGTCTAGGCGGATGGTAACAGGAGACGAAGGACACGATATTTTTACCCAGGTTCGGGCCCTCTTGATGGAGGTAAAACCCTACGTCCTGCTTGATTAATATTGATGATGTGGGTTACAAGAGTAGATCTACCACGAGATCAAGGAGGCTAAACCCTAGAAGCTAGCCTATGGTATGATTGTTGTTCGTCCTATGGACTAAAGCCATCCGGTTTATATAGACACCGGAGAGGGCTAGGGTTACACAGAGTCGGTTACAATGGTAGGAGATCTACATATCCGTATCGCCAAGCTTGCCTTCCACGCCAAGGAAAGTCCCATCTGGACACGGGACGAAGTCTTCAATCTTGTATCTTCATAGTCTTGGAGTCCGGCCGATGATGATAGTTCGACTATCCGGACACCCCCTAGTCTGGGACTCCCTCAGTAGCCCCCAAACCAGGCTTCAATAGCGACGAATCCGGCGTGTATGTTGTCTTTGGCGTTTGCAAGGCGGGTTCTTCTTCATGCTCCATGTGTTTGCCGGATAGTGTCCAGTTGCATCATAAATGCTGCGCTCCTTGGCTTCCGGGTCCAATAATGGTCTTCTTCCACGCGTCGCACGAATGCGAAAAGCCAGGGTATTTTTATGTTTTACCTCCTAGCTGCGCAAATAAGCTGCCTATAAGAGAGGCGATGATCCAGACCCAAATCACATCATCCTCCTTCCGCAAGCACTCATCGAGGCGCATCTGACACCAAAACCATTCCAACATGGACAGTCGACGCGGCTCCTCTTCTCGCGCTCCCAGCCCTATGCCAGGAGATTGGAGGAGATGCTCAGTCCCGCACAGCGAGTTAGTGACGCTCCAAGCAGAGGGATATCTTCCCCCGGCCTTCACGGTTCCAGTTCGAGCCGGACTGGCCACCTACAAAGGTGGGAAGCAGGCGGAGAGCGCCCCCAATCCCTCCAAAGGAGAGCGGGTGTGCTTCTTCTCCTACTTAATAAGGGGACTCGGATTTCCTATACATCCGTTTCTCCGGGGGCTCCTGGAGTTCTACGGACTCCAGCTTCATCACCTTACACCTGCCTCCATTTTGCACATCGCGGGCTTCGTAGCTCTGTGTGAGCTGTTCTTGGGCATTGAGCCCCATTTTGCGCTGTGGAAGAGGTTGTTTTGCCTCGTACCCCGCTCTCACGAGGGGTCGATATATCAAGTGGGCGGAGCCGAAATATGGCACATCGCCGGGACCGGATACCTGTCCAGGACCCCGAAGAAGGCGTCCGAAGATTGGCCTTCGGAGTGGTTTTATATGGAGGACGCTCCGCTGCCGGATCCAGTCCGGATCGGCCTTCCGGAGTTCAGCAACGCTCCCCTGAAGAAACGCCTAAGTTGGCGCCCACGGAGCCCTCGACGAGAAGATGATAGTAGCGTCCATTACTTGATGGGCCGAATACGGCTGCTAGCCCATTCCGGATTAACCATGATCGAAGTCATGGCCACATGCATTATGCGTGCGGTGCAGCCGCTCCAATATAGGGGCCACCCCATGTGGGACTTCAACGGAGACGACGACGCCACCCGTCATGGCCGCAAGGGACCTGGCTCAGCCGACGATCTGGTGAAGATCCTGTCCGGCTTGTACAAGGGGGAGAAGGAGGACTTCCTCCGCACGAATCCTCTGAACGGATTTTCCATGAACAACCCTCGGAGCTGGGTAAGCGGTCGCATGCATATCTGAACCGTGCCTCTAAAGGCAATTGTCTTATTGTATGATTTTGACACAGGAACTGCGTCGGGATGTGGAGGGCATAAAAAGCCCAGCCCCACAACCCGAAGACCCAGAAAGGTCCCTTGATCCGGCCTCCGAAGAGGATCCGGACTTAGCGGTGGAACTGATCGACGGGGTGTACCACCAGCTCAGCATAGATAATGCTTTAGTCGCCATTATGGCTGACTACCCCGGTTTGTGTCCGGCTTCCCCGGTGAGTACAACCGAAGTCCTGGCGCTGTTACTTCTTAATGCTTAGTTCTGACCACCGTGCACCAATGGTGTTCGACGGGAAGCCCCTTTACGGCAGGAAGTCGAGCCCGCTGCGACCGGCCAACAAGGGTCAGTCCGGCCCAGCAGGCGGAAGAGGAGTGCGACGCGAACTGAAATGTCGCCGCAACGGTACGGAGCACCGCTATTTTTTAAGGGAAGGATTCCTAGGAGGTATATTAATGCTCATAACTTTTCCAGAAAGAGCACTCGCCGGACAGTGTCCGGAGAGGTTGCCAATCAAGCCTCCGCCAGCCATGCTCCAACGCATGGCCCGGAAGGGGAGGCGAATACAAGGCATGAGTCGGACGCTCCTCCGGCGGAGGATGCCGACAGGCCGTCCGCCACCCGGTCTGAGGTGGAGAGCGCCATGAATCACAGGCGTCGCCGGACAGTTCTTCGTGATGCGTGTTTCTCCCCGGAGGCGTTAAATGCCTTTGATGCGGGAAACGCGCACCTCCGTGCCGCTCAAGATGGGTTAACCAGAGGCACGGAGCAGTATGTGAAAGACATACGTGTAAGTAATTTTAATAGTTATATATGCCAGTAGCCCCCGAGACTTAAAATGGTTAAAATAACTGATTTAAGGATCAATTTTTATGCAGGATCTTACGGAGAAGAATACCCATCTGTCCCAGGAGCTCCAAGAGTGCAAGGCCCAACTTGAGGCCGCACTGGCCGCCACAGGGGGAGCCACAGAGACCCCGGCTGGTAAGACGTACTTTGAAAAGATAATTAATTAACAAAGTGCGCCGTGAATCTGACAATAATATTGCAGAGGGCGCCGGACTAGATCCGGACAAGCAACAGCTACTGCATCAGCTAAAGGCTGGCGAGAGGGTACTTATGAAGGTGCAGCAGGAGAGAAACAAGCTCCAAGATGCCCACACCCAGCTAGGAGAAGAGCTGAAAGGTGTTCGGGCCCAGCTGTCTAGCTCCTTGAAGGAGAATCAGCGACTTCGTCGCGGCATTTATAGTAAGTGCTTGAGCAAATTCCTTTGAAAAGAAGAATTCGGCGAGGAAGTCGTTTGACAGAAATATGTCTTTACGTGTGCTCACAGGTCGCCCTGCGGAGGAAATGCCTGGGTCAACAGGTGACCAACTTCCCGAGCTGGTGCAATTGTTCGAACGTGTTCGGCAGGCGATGAGTGGCGTCGTTCCAGGCTTTATGGCCATCCGTCTCCCTACCCGAGGGCCTTGGTGAGCTTGCTGAGAAGCTCTAGGGAGCACGGCGACGCCTCCGTTTGTGGAAGATATCAGCCTGCCGTCAGGGCACCAGGGAGGCCTGGGCCATGGTGAAGACGCGCTACCCGAAGGCTGACCCAAACCACATGGCCGAGGTCGGACCTGCGGGGCCTGATGGGAAGGAGATCCCTGTGAGCTTGATGTATGGCCAAGTAGAACTGGCCGCGAAATATTCCCAACAGGACTGTAAATTAGACAGCCTGTTAGATGGGATTGAGGAGGAGTACAATCAGTCGGTTTGACGATGTAATTTGAAATGACATGTAAGATGCCTTCTAGCCGGATTGTAGATCGTTTGTCTTTGCGGACCGTTTCGCTTCAACCTCGGGACCCAACAGTCCGGAGTGTGTCCGAATACCCCTACGGTTATAAAAGAACCGGGGCATGCATGGAGACAAGGCATCGGGGTCATAATTGCTTTATCAGACAAGTGCCCAACTAGTTATGTTATATTACATGGTTAGTAAGAAACATCTTCCAGGGAGAATAGTTCCGTTAAGGGTTCCTTTCCCTGGGAGGCATGCCCTAAGGTGCAATGCCGGACTGCGAAAATAGCAGAAAAAGCATCTGGGGGCTTATAAATAAGTAAGTAATAAATCATCTTTCAAGTCACCGACCGAATATTCTCTTAAGAACGCTAGCTTTCGGCTTCACCCAGTCTGAGGTACACATCCGGCTGACCCGGCAGTAACAATCGCAGAGGTGCTCCCTTTACCTCCTAGCCGAACAATCGGGAACGTAGGGGTAAGCACAGGAGCCAGGCAACCCAGCTTGGCCAAAACTTAAGTCATATCGATGCATATAATGGTGAATAAAAGGTACATGCGGAAGTATGACACATGTATTGGGCGTGAAGCCCATATTAATAAGCTTCTGGTAAAGAAGCCCCCAGGTATAATGAGTGCTAGGAGCACATCAAGTGTGTGCGAACAAAGCGCAAATCAGCCTATAAAAGGTATTGAAAAAAAGTGGGAAGAAGGAGGGGACAAGAGACAGTAAAAATATAAAAAGGTGGACGGGGGAGTGAGACGAACTCTGAGTCCGGTGTTTAGGCGTAGAATCTTCGGAGACGGGCTGCGTTCCATGGGTTCGGCTCGAGTCGGTTGTCAGATGCTTTACGTAGATGGTATGCTCCGCCGGTCAGGACTTGGTCGATGATGAAGGGACCTTCCCACTTGGGCTTAAGTTTGTCCTTTTTCTTGTCCGGCAGGCGTAGAACGAGTTCGCCGACATTGTAAGTTTTGGCCCGTACTTCTCTGCTTTGATATCTTCGAGCCTGCTGCTGATAGAATGCGGAACGAGCCTTTGCCACGTCCCGCTCCTCCTCTAAGGCGTCCAAACTGTCCTGCCGATCCAACTCGGCTTCTCTTTCTTCGTACATGCGCACACGAGGTGAGTCATGAATTATATCGCAAGGCAGAACTGCCTCTGCGCCATACACCATGAAAAATGGTGTGAATCCAGTAGTTCGGTTTGGCGTGGTCCGCAGCCCCCAGAGTACGGAGTCGAGCTCCTCTACCCAGTGCGTGTTAGATTCCTTGAGGGACCGCACTAGTCTGGGTTTGATGCCGCTCATGATTAGACCATTTGCTTGCTCGACTTGACCGTTAGTTTGGGGGTGATAGACTGAAGCGTAATCGAGCTTGATGCCCATGTTTTTGCACCAGAGTTTAACCTCGTCGGCAGTGAAGTTCGTGCCGTTATCAGTGATGATGCTGTGGGGGACGCCAAAACGGTGTACTACCCCGGATAGGAAGTCTATCACCGGTCCGGATTCTGCCGTTTTAACCGGCTTGGCCTCAATCCATTTGGTGAATTTGTCCACCATGACCAATAAGTATTTGTGCTTGTGGGTTCCCCCTTTAAGGGGTCCAACCATGTCAAGCCCCCAGACCGCGAACGGCCAGGTAATGGGTATAGTTTTGAGGGCGGTGGGTGGCATGTGGCTCTGATTAGCAAAGAGCTGGCAACCGACGCATCGTTGGACTAAGTCCTGAGCATCTGCCCGGGCTGTCGGCCAATAAAATCCTGTACGGAAGGCCTTGCCTACGAGTGCCCGGGCTGCAGCGTGGTGCCCGCCGAGTCCTGCGTGAATTTCAGCCAGGAGATTCCGCCCCTTCTCTTCGAAGATACACCTTTGAAGGACTCCGGTTGTGCTTTTCTTATAAAGTTCTCCCTCATGGACCTTGTAGGCTTTAGATCGCCGAACTATGCAGCGGGCCTCATTTTGGTCTTCGAGAAGTTCCTGCCGAATTAAGTAGGCTAGGAATGGTTCTGTCCACGGGGCAATTACTATCATTATTTCGTGAGCTGAAGGTGTTATTTCGTTGGCTGAGCCGCCGATTGTGTCAGAATGGTCTGAGTTAGGTGATGCAGCTGGCTCCGGATTGTTATTTCCGGACTCCTCTTCCCATAACACGGATGGCTTGAAGAGCCGTTCCAGGAAGATGTTTGGAGGGACGGCATCTCGTTTCGCGCCGATGCGTGCTAACACGTCTGCTGCCTGGTTATTATCCCGGGCTACATGGTGGAATTCGAGTCCTTCGAACCGAGCTGACATTTTTAGGACGGCGTTGCGGTAAGCTGCCATTTTTGGATCTTTGGCATCAAAGTCTCCATTTACTTGGGATATTGCGAGGTTTGAATCCCCGCGCACCTCTAGGCGTTGAATGCCCATGGAGATTGCCATCCGGAGGCCATGTAGAAGGGCCTCGTATTCGGCTGCGTTATTGGAGTCCATGTACATTATTTGAAGTATGTATTGGATTGTGTCTCCAGTTGGGGACGTCAGGACAACGCCAGCCCCCAAGCCAGCCAACATTTTGGATCCGTCGAAATGCATGATCCAATTGGAGTATGCACCGTACTCTTTAGGGAGTTCGGCTTCGGTCCATTCGGCAACGAAGTCGGCCAGAACCTGCGACTTTATAGCTCGCCGTGGTTTATAGGTTATGTCAAATGGTAAGAGCTCAATAGCCCGTTTTGCAATCTTTCCCGTTGCGTCACGATTGTTTATAATATCGTTGAGAGGTACTTCGGAGGCCACCGTTATGGAACACTCTTGAAAGTAGTGTCGCAGCTTCCGGGATGCCATGAACACCGCATATGCTATCTTTTGATAATGTGGGTACCGGGACTTGCATGGAGTTAGAACAGTGGATACGTAGTATACTGGCTTTTGAAGAGGGAATATGTGCCCTTCTGTCTCTCGCTCGATGACGAGTACCGCGCTGACAACTTGATGTGTTGCTGCGATATATAATAACATAGGTTCGCCCAGGTTGGGCGCGGCCAGGACCGGATTTGTTGCCAGTATGGCCTTTATTTCTTCGAGTCCGGCTGTGGCAGCATCCGTCCATGCGAAATGTTCGGTGCGCCGGAGGAGGCGGTAGAGGGGCAGAGCCTTTTCTCCCAAACGGGAGATGAAGCGACTTAAGGCCACTACGCATCCGGTTAGTTTTTGTATTTGCTTGAGGTCTTTTGGAATATCCAATTGTGACAGAGCTCGGATTTTGGCCGGGTTTGCTTCAATTCCTCTACCAGATACGATGAATCCCAAGAGCTTTCCGGCTGGTACGCCGAAGACGCATTTTTCCGGATTGAGCTTAATGTATATGCTCAGAGGTTGTCGAATGTCACCCTCAAGTCTTCTACTAGAGTTTCGACGTGTTTGGTCTTGACGACCACATCGTCTACGTATGCCTCTACTGTTTTGCCTATCTGGGTAGCCAGACATGTTTGAATCATGCGCTGATATGTTGCGCCGGCATTTTTGAGTCCGAAGGGCATTGTGTTGAAGCAGAATGGCCCATATGGAGTAATGAATGCCATTGCGGCCTGGTCTTTCTCCGCCATCTTGATTTGATGGTATCCGGAGTATGTGTCGAGGAAGCACAATGAATCGTGCCCTGTGGTAGCATCGATGATTTGGTCGATGCGAGGGAGGGGGAAAGGGTCCTTTGGACAGGCCTTGTTAAGGTCTTTAAAATCGCCGCAGAGGCGCCAGGATTTGTCCTTTTTTGGTACCATTACTAGATTGGCTAGCCAGTCCAGATGTTTTATATCTCTGATGAATCCGGCTTCTAAGAGTTTGGCTAGCTCTTCTCCCATTGCCTGTCTTTTGGGTTCGGAAAATCGCCGAAGAGCTTGTTTGACCGGCTTGAATCCTTTTAGAATGTTTAGGCTGTGCTCTGCCAGCCTGCGTGGGATTCCTGGCATGTTTGAAGGGTGCCAGGCAAAAATGTCCCAATTTTCCCGAAGGAATTCTCGTAGTGCGGCTTCGACATCATGACTTAATTGTGCCCCAATGGAGGCCGTCTTTGTGGGGTCCGTTGGATGGACCTGAAATTTGACTATTTCGTCTGCTGGTTTAAAAGAGGTGGACTTGGACCTCTTATCGAGTATCACATCATCCCTATCCACCATGGAGCACAGCATAGTTAGTTCCTCTGCCGCTAGGGCTTCGGACAATGCCTCTAGGGCCAGTACGGCTGTCTTATTTTCAGCGCGGAGTGCTGTATCTGGATCACTGGCAAGAGTGATTATCCCATTGGGTCCGGGCATTTTGAGCTTCATGTACCTGTAGTGGGGTATAGCTTGGAAGATTGTGAATGCCTCTCGCCCTAACAAAGCGTGATATCTGCTGCCGAATGGGGCCACTTGGAACGTGACCTCCTCGGACCTGTAATTGTCTGGTGAGCCGAACACTACATCTAGTGTGATTTTGCCTGTGCAGCGTACTTCTCGACTAGGGATTATCCCTCTGAAGGTTGTGCTGCTTCGCTCGATGCGGCTCCAGTCAATATCCATTTTTTGAAGGGTTTCCTCGTAGATGAGGTTTAATCCGCTGCCGCCATCCATGAGTACCTTGGTAAGGCGAAAGCCGTCCACTGTCGGACTGAGGACCAATGCGGCTGGTGCTCTAGCTGTTCGGAATTTAGGTTCGTTGCTGGCGTTGAAGGTGATAGCCATGTCACTCCATGGATTTTCTGTTGCTACTTGGTAGACTTCGGCGAGGCCGCGGATTGTTCGTTTTCGCATGTTATTTGATGCGAAAGTCTCGAAGACTGTTAATACCATGCCAGTACTGTTGGGCTGTTTGCCCGGGGCTAAAAAGCCTTCACCACTTTTGGCCACCTACCGTAGTATCCAACATGCTCGAAGGCTATGTGTTGGAGTGGTGCCCTCCGTACTGTGGATTTTGCAGGGTCCGTTGAGCCAGCCCTCCAGTACGGTTCCATGACCTTTAGGGGGTCTTTGCTTTTTGGTTTTTAACCCAGGTGCTTGAGTATGGCGCACCCTTTTACTTCGGACTAGGGTTGTGGTCAAGGCCGGACTGTCCCAAAACCTAGTTTCGGTGTTCCTGGCACTCTCTACCGCACAATATTTTTGTACGATAGTCGCTAGGTCGATGAAGCGTGTAACTTCGCGACGACTTATGGCATTCATGATTCCCTTGTCCGTGCAATTGTTGCAGAAAATTGAAATCGCGCTTTCTTCGCAGCAGTCCTTTATCCAGTTCATAACCAGGAGGAATCTGGCCCAGTAATGATGTACTATTTCATCGGGCTCTTGCCGTATTCGAGATAGATCGCTTATGTTTGGGTGGGCGGGTGGAATCAAGTTCGGAACCCCGCCCGATCTAAGGCTCAAAGGCCAAGAAGTTTCCGGATTTGGAAGCTTGACTTGCTGGATGCTTTCCAACGAATCTAGTCCGATGCCTAACTCTAAGTTCAGTATTTGATTAGCGTCCGTCCCTTCGCGGGAATCCGGCTTGGAGGGATCGGGAATCCGGACATAGTTGGTTTTCAACGTAGAAGAAGGGTTGCCGCATTGTTCCTCTACCACGACAACATGGTGGGTGGCCTGAGGAGAGTTAATCTCTCTCAGATCGGGTTTAAGCCCAATCTGATCATAGTCTGTGGCGACTCCCAGGGCGGCGATGCGATCCAAGAGCTTGTTTACAGAGGAGAGCTCAATCAGATATAACTGCTCGGTGAATTCTGGGCTGACGTGAAGATCGCTTTTGATGACCTGAGAGGTCATCGTCGGAGCGGTGGCCGAACAGGGGTCATAAGAAAACCACCTAGCCGGACAGTTTGGCCGGCGGCCAAAGCTCTCTTGACGACGGTGCCGTCTTTAAAGACGGGAGAAGGCATCCTTCCTGATCGCGATGGCACAGAGGAACTCTCAATGAAAGCACCAATGTCGGTGTCAAAACAGGCGGATCTCGGGTAGGGGGTCCCGAACTGTGCGTCTAGGCGGATGGTAACAGGAGACGAGGGACACGATGTTTTTACCCAGGTTCGGGCCCTCTTGATGGAGGTAAAACCCTATGTCCTGCTTGATTAATATTGATGATGTGGGTTACAAGAGTAGATCTACCACGAGATCAAGGAGGCTAAACCCTAGAAGCTAGCCTATGGTATGATTGTTGTTCGTCCTATGGACTAAAGCCATCCGGTTTATATAGACACCGGAGAGGGCTAGGGTTACACAGAGTCGGTTACAATGGTAGGAGATCTACATATCCGTATCGCCAAGCTTGCCTTCCACGCCAAGGAAAGTCCCATCCGGACACGGGACGAAGTCTTCAATCTTGTATCTTCATAGTCTTGGAGTCCGGCTGATGATGATAGTTCAGCTATCCGGACACCCCCTAGTCCGGGACTCCCTCAGCTTTCTTACTAAGGGCTGCCCACTTGCTTCTCACACTATCACCCTCTCTCCAGATCTAAAAAAGACGGCCTCTCTCTCCCTCCTCACCAGTGGTCACAGATCCGCCGGGGAAGAAAAGGACGTGCAGCGTTGACGCACTCGTCGTCGGCGAGCGAGGTCACGCACTGACGACAAGGTCGTCCTCTCAGACCTAGCGCCCGCGCGGGATGGCCTCCGTCCCCAAGCTCGTTGTCGTAGTGTGTGCGGAGGACGACGACCATGAGCGAAGCCACTTCCCGCCGACCCTCGGGTATGCTACCTCTTTTTGAACCATACCCTTGTTCTATTGCCCCATCTGCCACGTCGTTGCATGTGGATCATTTTCCACTCCACCATCTTCCTAATTTCTATCCTCTGCTCTGCTGGCCATGCAGACGAAAACCATAATTTGCATTATTAAAGGAAACCCTACTTCATGCACACTAATCCATGTCTGGCTTGAATAAGGAAAGGAAGGGAGACTATATTGTCCAATAGAGTAGCCATCGAACCCGCATCTAGGTTGAAAAGGGGAAAATCAGTAGCTAAGGAACGAGTCTCGTGTCTCTTGGTTGAAGAAGGGTAGAAAGGCATGACAACGCAATAGAGAATGACCAGGTCGATCGGTTTGTTGTCCTCACATAGGAAAAAGGTGGCTAAAGAGAACAAAAATGGGAGGTAATCCACATATGCTGCCTGGATATTTGTTGCTCTGGGCAACCATACCTCCCTCACCACTCTGCGTCCGTGGAGGTACATCATACTGGTGCGCCCACTGTCCAAGTGGGCCTCCCATGCTCTTATTGCCACTTTTTTGCTATTAGTATAACGCCAGCAGTCAAGTCAAGCAATGCTACTGCTAAAGTGATGCCACATTTAACTAATGCTGCTCTCAGTCTAATGCCACCGATAAATTTAAGCAATGACATTTAATGTCACTGGATTATTTCAGGGTTAGCTGTTGATCGTGGATATATTAAAGAATTTTCAGCTAAGGCATTCTAATGTTGTTGCACAACCAGTATACCAATGATGAAACTTGTTACCACCTTCAGATTTTTGCACTTTTAATGCTTATAGATTACATACCTCACTTTCATGAGATAAGTTAATTTTTTTGTACAGTGTCACCAAAATGCCAAGGCGCTGATGTCATTTTATTTTGGTTAAACTGCACAAAAAATTATGAAGACAAGAGGAAAGGTCAAGAGTGGGCACCTCCTCCTCCGGCTGTTCTCTTGATTCGTTCGATCAAGTTTTTATGTTTGATCGATTATCAAGATTGGGATAGCAAATTTTAAGGCCCCCCCGAGTTCGAAATGATATTTACCTTGGAGGTACATGGTTTGCAATTTTTTTATACTGTCATTAGTTAATAATGCTAATTACCTTCAGACTTTTGTATTTGGTTTAATGCTCATGCATAGCTAGTATCCCAATGCTGAAACTTGTTACCTTTACATTTTGTATTGTTAATTCTTATAGAAATCTTCTAGTGCTAGAGTTTATTGAAATCTGTTCAATAAAACCATTGTACTGTACCATGTAATAAACTAACTACTCTATTGTTGCACTAGCCACTGGATTAGTGTATATTTGTAGTATTCGAATGGTTTTGCATTAGCGTATGGACATAAATAAAGTGTGGCAAGCTTTCCCAGATATGTGCTCAAGAAAACTACTACCTGTTTTTCTAAATACTAGACGTTTGGGTACTTTAAATTGAACCGCGAAAATGTCTTATATTAAGGAACAGAGGGTGTAGAGTTCACTCAAATTATCCTGGTAAAGCTAGTCACACCTTTGTTAAAATTAATGTTCATTATGTTATCGGAGGAGGTCTGTATGTTTGTCTCTAATGCATGTCGACTACAGACCTGACATCATGATGTAATGTTAAGTCATTTCCTTTTGTACAGTGTCACTGAATTGTCAAGGCAGTGATGGCATTTTATTTTAGTTGAACTGCACAAAATATTCTTAAAAGAAGAGGAAAGGTCAGGAGTCGATCATTCTTTCAAAAAGAACTATATATGCCTTTCTAACATCATCCGTTGTTGCCTTATTTATTCCTTCAAACAGGTGGTTAGAAATAGTCTTGCTACCTTTTCCATTAAGAAATTGGAATGCTTATATTTATGAGTCTATGCTTCAACTAGTGTCGCTTTTACAGTAATCACACTTTCAATATCTATGCAAACAGGGATGCTCGATTTTAGTGGAACTGCACAAAAAGTCCAACTGGTTCAACATTAGGAGCATGTTTTCTTCCAAACCTTTATATCCAATTGGTGGCACTATGAGCTGTTCATTACGAAGGTACATGGTTTGCTACTATCTTGCTACTCTTTTTGTACTGTCATTAGACAGTAATACTAGTGGTTTGCATGTGAATTTATTGGCAGGGTGGACCTACATTGGAGGTGCAGGACAGGATTCAACGATTGGATGCTCAATTTCGGTTTATCAATTTCACCTCTTCCATCACTGCGAACATGGATATCCTTGGTCTGATGAAGAATAGGCGCTATATTTCTGCTCTGAACCAGCAAATCAATTCAGTATGAAATTTTCCAGGGCAAAACATAACTGTATTAGATTGTCCAGTGCAGAACATGACAGATGCTAAGATGAACCACTTACATATCAGATTGTCCAGTGCAAAACAACCGAAAATACAAGGTGTGGTATATGTTTACTAGCTGCTTGATATTTGTGCAAACAGAGATGTATGTCCGTTGCTATTTGGCAAACAAACAAAGTGTCCGCAATTTTGGTTGAACTGCACAACAAAATAGTATAGTCACTGCATGCAGTGCCATTTGAAAATAGACACATAAAGATTGGATAGTCACTTCATGGACTGCAGAAAAGTAGTATTGTACTATTTATTGGCCAACACTAGGTGCTTCATTGCTTTGGTCTGATTATACAATGGGCATCATTTTGCCTAAGTTAAAGTTTGTATTCCGAAAATAGTCTCACGGTGTGATCGAGAGAAGACCAAATCATATTGCAGTGGATGTTCCTCCATCATGTGTGGTTAATTCTCATGGTTCCAGCTGTTGGTGAAACCACTTACTTTTGCAAGAGGAATTGTAGACTTCACAAACAAATTTGTCTTTCAATCTGTACCGAATGTTGGCCAAGAGAAGCATCCATGTTAGTAGGAAGAACAGATGTTTTTTCTAGATCTTTGCTTTTGGAGCTAGATATTTGTATATGATCTGTGAATAATTGAGATGCATTAACATGTTGATCTTATGTATGGGAATCATACTAGTTAGTTTTAGTTGCGATGCAAGATCCGTAGTGGTTGATCTTTGCTTTTGGAGCTACATATTTGTATATGATCTGTGAATCATTGAGATGCATTAACAGTTACTTATTTCTGCTCGCTCAGTGTTTACAAGTTACTGATCGATCACTAGCTAGCCTACTAATGCGCTCCTGGCAGTTTTATTTGCGGCGCAAGATCCGAAGTGGTGGTTTTTTGAATAAAAAGGCCTACCTCTGAAGAAACTGATAAGCTACACTATCCTACCTACTCGATCCTACACGGATAAATAGCAGATCACGCACGTACTACCTCCTTCCCGATTTGCAGGGCTCAATTCAAGAAACGACCTACTCGATCCTACACGAATAAATAGCGGATCACGCACATACTAGTACCTCCTTTCCGGTTTGTAGGGCTTAATTCAAACCTCTCACCAACCAAGCTACTCCCTCCGTCTGGGTTTATTAGTCCCGTGAGCAAAGCAGAAAGACCAAGGCATGGCAATAATTAACGGCATGCAGAAGTTTAAGCCTAATTAATTCCAGCGATTTAAGTGGATGCATGTGTGCCCTCGGCTGCGACTCATAGCATGCTGCTCCGCATACTGGCTGCGAACGATTCTGAGTGCCTACATGCAGCCGGCCGTGCTTAAGGCAGCTAACTGATGCGAAAAAAGATGCGCTTTAATTGTTGCGGGCTTTTTAAATCCGTGGAATCATTATTGACAAGGAGGGAGATGATTTGAGTGCACTTGTTTGACCCCCATGCCGGCATGCGACCCAGACGGAATGGGACGGCACAGTCATAATTTCAGTTTCTCTAGTTTTCCACGCCAAGCTGGCACGCTAAGCCATGCCTACTTATGCATTGAATTCCGATGACCGTCGAGCTACCTTCCGCCTATAAGTATTTTTCCCGGCCTTCTCTGGTGTCACTGTGACCCAACTCGCTATATCCTCATAAGCCCCCACCGGCCCGACGTCGCTCACCACGTCCGGCATGCCCCCGCCCGTCCGCGGTAGGCGACGCCAGAGGCGGTCGCTGCCGGAACTAGTGTTCGGGTTTTCACCGAAAGGCAGATGGAGGGAGGAGGTATTCTATCTGTCTTTAGATGGCAATGCGGAGATCGAGGAGTTGTTGGAGCACGACCACCTGGCGGAGGAGCAGGAGTTGTTGGAGCATGACCGCCTGGCGGAGGAGCAGCGTATCACCGATTTGTGCCGCCAGCGGGACATGGAGCAGCAACGCACCGACGCTCTGAGTCGCGAGCAGAGCGCCCGCAACTGGGCCGACTACATGGAGGCCGGCGCCCGGCAAATAGCCCAGGAGGCTGTCGGGCACGCACGCGTTCACGACGCCGATTTTTACTACCAGCTCGTCAAGTGGGTTTCCCACTTGGAAGCCGAAGCTTCGGTGGACCACGCCAGCATGGAAAGGGCCAACGCGCTCGAGCAACGCGCCCTATCGCACCTCTTGCAAGTCCGAGGCGAGGCGCAGGATGCCGGTGCCGGCGTTTAGCGTGAACCGCAGATGGTGGCCGCCATTCTCTAGTTAGCTAATAGTACGTTAGTCCTTGTACGCCACTAGAGTATTAGTGGGAGTAGATAGTTAACTTGGCTATGATGGTTGTCAACGTGGAAGTTCAGTACTCTATATGTGGATCAGACCTGTTACTTTGCTCTGAATGTTGAACTTTCCGTTTGAACGTATGGAATGGGTTGTTATTTTTTAAAATGGGTTGTATTTGTCCTCCACGGGTTTAGAGGCTGACTTGTGGGCCTACCAAGTTGACGCGTACACAATCAGGAGATGATAGTACGTGGAGAGGATGACAGCAGGGACCCGTCAAGGTCATGGAAGTATGCAAGCAAGTGCCTCCTTATTTCAAGCCAATAAAAAAATGGCTCCTCCTAGTGGATTTCTGACATCTGGGTCCCATGCCATTGTCAACGTAGTCAATAAACGAGAGAATTGCACAACGAGCGGCTGACACCAGGGACCCAGCAGCTCGCCCAGTTATTTTTGTTTTGGGTTAATTTGATAAATGCCACTCCAAATCTGGTGTTTCTGAGAAATGCCACTGCAATTTCCAAACTTTGGAAAATGCCATTTCATGCCATTTCTAGTGGCATTTTTCGAAGTCTGGAGTGGCGTTTTTCAAAGTTTGCAAAAATTGCAGTGGCATTTTTCAAAGTTTGGAAATTGCAGTGGCATTTTTATGAATCGCCATAATTGGAGTGGCATTTATCTAATTTGTTTTTGAGATGGAAGCAGGGTGTCAAATGGGCTGTGCGGGACACTCTGGCCTGTCTAGACAGCCTTTTCTTTTATGTTTACCGCAGACCAGCCCAGTAGTTTTTTTTTCTTTCTGAAAATGGCTAGCCCAGTTTTTTTGTGATTTGTCAAGTAAGTCGCTTTATCAGGCCTGTTGGGCTGCAAATCTTTCAAGACAAGGAGAGCTTCATTCGGCTGGCCGAGAAAATGGTCTATCATTAATGAGAAATGGGTTGTACATTTTTAAAACACATCAAACCGGCAATTAGTTTCAAATATCTTTTTTTCATTTCGAGATTTTAAATTGCGTTGATTTTTATGCGTGGACAATTTATTGGATTTTATATTGATATACATTTATTTTAAAAATCAGTCTGAATGTGACTCGAAATTTTGGGATTAAAAACAGTTCAAATCGCACCCACATATGCAAAAATTTCGTATAATTTTTTAACCGTGGCCACAATATGGGCTGTACTGCTAAAAAAAGAATATGGGCTCCAAAAAACCATAAGAATTAGCAAATGGGCTGTAAATTATTAGAAATAATGGCAGATGGCCTGTATGTTGTTTTCCACATATTTGAGGCTTTCCTAAAAAAAGGTTGACACACAAGCAATGACTGTTGGATGTCCATCCAACGGCCGTCGTGCTTCTTCAATCTCTGCTCTTCCTGCTCCAGTCTCTCAAACAAGCGTCGGCGGGACTGCATGCTCCCTCCTCCCCGCGGTCGGCTGTGCTGCCGCATAGGCCTCACCGCCCCACCGTACTCCCATCGCTGGCCTAGCCATCCCTCTACTCACCCACACCTACTGTTATTCTCCGGCGATGGCAGACGAACCAGTAAACCCTCGTACAGTCGTACTCCCCTCCGCGTGGGAAACAACTGCCGAGTCTTCCCTGGCTCCGTGTCGTTCCCTTCTTAGGCCTTGCCGTCGTCCACCGCCCTGGTGCTCTCGGTGTGGCGTGGTCAACATGGTCAACAACCGACATGCATCTAAAGTGGACTGTACGTGGAGAGGCTGACAGCTGGGTCCATGGCCGCACGCAAGGAAATGCCTCCTTATTACGCGCAAAATAATGATTCCTCCACTTGACATCTGGGACCCACCGAAAGGGCCTCTGTATTTTGCAAAAATAACGTTACCGCTGCTATAAGCTCGGACCCACCAGCTATATCTTCGCACGCAAGGAAGTGCCTCCTTATTACGCACACAAGAATGAATACTCCCCCTGCTAGCTGGGACCCAGTATAGTGGGCCTACTAAGTTGACGGGGACGGAGGGCTTTGTCAACTTATTCAATATGCATGATTCTAGCTCGACTGACCGTACGATGTCCATCCAACGGCCGTGGTGCTTCTTCAACCTCTGGTCTTCTTGCTCCAGCCGCCCAAAGCAGCGCCGGTCGTGTCGCCTGCTCCTGCCTCTCGTGGCCGGTTGTGCTGTCATGGAGGCCTCACCGCCCCCATACTACTCCCACCGCTGGCCAGGCTATCGGATATGGGGTTCCGGCAAAACCCTTAAGGTTCAAACTCTGGGGTGTGCACGAAGATCTTTCCCCTGCCGATCCAGGTCCCAACGCCTCGCTACGAATCTAAGCAACACGATGAACAACACAAGGGACACGGGGTTTATACTAGTTCGGGCCACCATTGTGGTGTAATACCCTACTCTAGTTTGTGGTGTGGTGGATTGCCTCAGGGGCTGATGATGAACAGTACAGGGAAAGAACAGCCTCGCGAGAGGTGTTCTTGGGCTGGTGTGCTGTTCTACTTAGGTGGGTTCGATCACCTCTGGATCAGGTGAGAACTTGATCAGATGCCTCGCCACTGTGGTGGCTATCTCTATATAGAGAGGCCCTGGTCCTCTCCCCAAATATTGAGCGGGAAGGGAGCCAACAACGGCCATTTTGAAGGGGAACAACTAGTACAAGTTATCTTGACTAAAGTTGGTCTTTGACTTCCAAAGGCACTGGCGATGACGCCGTCTTGGGCTCCACGGTGACCTCCGTCCTGCCGCTCTGCTGGTCTTGGTATCGTTGCACCGAAATGGTAACCTTTGTTGGATGCCTTGGTACTCCGCGCCTGCGCTTGCCCCCTTTGCACCCAAGAGGAAACGAGGACACTGCACAACTGGCGCTAGGGCTGGAATTCGAGCCGAGTCGAGCCAGCTCGGCTCGACTCGCTAGAGCTCGTTTCGTTAACGAGCTAGCTCGACTCGACTCGTTACTATAATGAGCTCAAACCCAAGATTGGCTCGACTCGTATAACTCACGAGCTGGCTCGTTTAGCTTGTGAAGCTCGTTTAAGATATAAACATAAATCCCTCAAATATGATAAAAATAATTATGTATATATTAAACATATATATCACTAAACAATTGTAATTTTCTTGTAACGCGTGAGTCTCCTAGGAGGCTAGGCCTTCAATTGCTCGGTCTTGGGTTGTGTGCCTGGGATGTAGGCTATTTCATGGCTGATCTTTTTTTCTATTGGGAGTGGCTGATCTATTGTATCAAGCCTAACGAGTTACACGAGTACTCGTGAGATTGGCTCGTTTAACTTGGTCTATAAACGATCTTAAACTAAAGCTCGGCTTGACTCGTTATTCTTCGAGTTCGAGTCGATTCCAGCCGAGTCACGAGCTACTCATTTAGCTCGCGAGCTTCGAGCTTTTTTTCCAGCCCTAACTGGCGCCCGCCTGGTCTTGATCGTCATGGCTTGCGTCACGAGCACCTCGCGAGGTACCCCTGCCTTGATCTCTCCGCTTCCTTGTGAGCCAGCCTGGTTAGGCCGCCCCTGAGGAAGCCTTGCGTCGTCCGCCCCGCGAGGCTTGGCCCCTCGCGAGGGTCTTGAGCTTAGGTTGGTGAAGACGGGCCGTACTGGGCCACTACTTGAGCCACGCCGCAGGCTGCAGGCAGGAAATTCTAGGGACCCCCGTTCCGAGAACGCCGACACAGGCCATCCCTCCACTCCACTCACCCACTGTCGGTGTCAAAACTGGCGGATCTCGGGTAGGGGGTCCCGATCTATGCGTCTTAGGCTGATGGTAACAGGAAGCAAGGGACACAATGTTTACCCAGGTTTAGGCCCTCTCGATGGAGGTAAAACCCTACTTCCTGCTTGATTAATATTGAAGATATGAGTAGTACAAGAGTAGATCTAGCACGAGATCATAGAGGCTAAACCCTAAGAGCTAGCCTATGATGGTATGATTGTAATTGTGATCGCCCTTCTCAGGACCAACCTCTCCGGTTTATATAGACACATGAGAGGGCTAGGGTTTACATGGAGTCGGTTACAAGGAAGGAAATATAATATCCGGATCGCCAAGCTTGTCTTCCACGCAAAGGAGAGTCCCATCCGGACACGGGCCGAAGTCTTGAGTCTTGTATCTTCACGCTTCAATAGTCCGGACGATGTATATAGTCCGGCTGTCCAGATACCCCCTAATCCAGGACTCCCTCAGTAGCCCCTGAACCAGGCTTTAATGACGATGAGTCCGGCGCGCAGTCTTGTCTTCGGCATTACAAGGCGGGTTCCTCCTTCCGAATACTCCAAGGTTATTATCGAACACGTAGACCGTGTCCGGATCTGCAAAATGATCTTCACATACCACCGTAGAGAGAATGATACTTCAGCTGACAACTTTTTAGACGACGTGATATGTCATTACGGTGAGGTTATTATTCGAACCGTTTTCCCACATCCAGCCTCAGCGTATATTGCGAGGCGGTTTCCTTGGCACGTCTTGTTGAAGCAAAGATCGTGTCCCCTTATTACGGGATTATCATCAATACGGGTATGGGTAATCCCACCGTGCCATCAATCGTGGCGCTTGGGAAGTAAGCGATTCTCAACGGGCAAGTGGGGAGGCGCACCGCTTCCGTCGCCTCTATAAAGGGATAAGAGTTCCCCATTTTTACCCACGCCTTCTTCCTCCTTTGCCCACTCTTGCCCCCTCAAGCTCCAGCGCCCGAGTCCAAATCTTCTCCGCACAGCTAGACATGCCCGGAGCAGGAGGCAAGTGGGTGGCCTCCACCATGAAGGAGAAGCACATCGCGAATCTTCGGGTGGCCGGATACTTGGCCGCAGACATAGCGCACCGGCTACCGGACGACGGGCAGGTCACTCCAACTCCGAGACCCCATGAGAGGGTCGTGTTTCTCGCCCACTTCGTCCGTGGACTGGGGTTTCCACTTCACCCCTTCGTCTGCGGGCTCATGTTCTACTACGGGCTAGATTTCCATGATCTAACCGCGAACTTTGTCCTCAACATCTCGGCGTTCATCGTCATATGCGAGGCTTTCCTCCGCATCAAGCCTCATTTCGGCTTGTGGCTGCAAATCTTCTGCGTGAAGCCGAAGATCGTGAGCGGCCAGCAAGCGGAGTGTGGAGGAGCCATGGTGGGCAAGATGCCTAACGTCACCTAGCTTGACGGCTCCTTTGCGAAAACCGTGAAGGGGTGGCAGTCAGGGTGGTTCTACATCACCGAGCCGTGTGACGCCAACTGGGCGGCGGCCCCCGAGTTCCGATCCGGAACCCCCATGCGGCTCACCTACTGGGAATAGAAGGGCCTGTCCTGGGGCGAATCTACAGAGCTGACCGGACTCCAAAACTGCATCAAGGGCATGAAGGACAAGAACATCAAGCTTGTCAACATGATCCAGGTCATGCTCGTTCGCCGGATTCTGCCGTGCCAAAGGCGGGCATTCAATCTGTGGGAGTTCGTCACGGCCGAACACCAGACGCTTCATAGGCTCTACGGCATGAAGCACAAAAACATGTGGAAGGCATTGTTCAAGGCCTCCGAAGTACCTCCTCCCATATCCGAGAACCGTGGGCTCCACACCACGCGGCCTCCTAGTCAGGTGAGTTCTCAGGCTGCCACCGGATTCGGTTCTTCCCAATATATTCATGGGGGAGCCTTAAGTAATTGTGCATATTTGTTCAGAATTATGTGGAGACAGCGGAGCAGGTTGACTGTCCGGCTCTGCTGCCAGAGAGCCCAGCTAATGCTCTCCTGACAGAGATGCTGGTTCCGGCGCCCTACAAGGGGCCAGAGAAGAAGGTCGATAAGAAGGCCCCAGGGATCCGAAAGGGTCTCCAACGTAAGGTTGTGCCAGAAGCCTTGTCCGAAGACAACGAGGCACACTCCTCCCCCGAAGGGGAAGAAGAAGAAGAGGAGGCCGCCCCATCCAGAAAGGACGAGGGGCCTGAGAGGGCGGACCAGGGGACCAGGAGAGGCCCCCGGTGCAAGGCCGTCATACCCTCGTCGTCCGATGACGATGAGGCAGATTCCTCCCGCGGAGGCAGGGGGAAACAAGAAGAAACTCCACCACCCCGTATTGGGGGAGAAAAAGAGGAAGGCCGCCTCGGAGGGGGAGGCTGGGACGTCCAAGAAGGGAAAGGCGTCCCTTCCGGACTACTCCGCCACCGCCGCTAATAGCGAGGAGGGGTGGCTGCCCAGGAAGAAGCCCGTAGTGCGATCGTAAGTATCCGCACTCTATCGTAATTTTGCTTCATGGTTTTGTTATAATGCCGAACTTGTATGCAGTCCGGCCAAGGTCCATCCCGAAGCATCATCTTCGGATGGGTCCTTGAGCGATTCGGCGGTGAACTCGCTCCCGACGGCCACTACTCCTCAGCCTGCAGATGACACAGAGGTGTTATCCCAAAGGCTCCCAGAGGGGGGGGGAGGTGGCTCTAGAGGCGCCCCAAGGCGGCATTCCAAACATCGGACACGCGGGGTTCAAGATCCCCGTGGATCATGTTGATGAGAGCCGCAGTAAGTTGGACTCTCAGCCGAACACTGTTCTGGAGCCTTCAATGGTTCCGGACTCAGGCGGGCAGCCCCTCGTTAGGGAGGGAGGGCCATCTGTGTCGAGGACTTCCGTTGCACCCAAGGCGACGGATTGTCTGCTGGAAGCGCTTCGCGGCGCTTCCATAGATGAAGAGCATCGTACTCTTATGAGTGCGGTGATTCAGAAGGTTTCGTACGCCAAGAGCGGACTAACCGAAGCCTGCACGAGCCTCCTGGTAGGCTTTGAGGTAAGTAATAAAAATGTGTGAAATTACTACCCGATAGGTAGTAGCCCCTGATACTCTGTTTGGTGTTCGGAAGGAAAAACCAAACGGAGGGTCAATTATAATCCGCAGGAGTCTAACAATAAGTTTGAATGTGAACAAGAAGGCTGTGCTGCTTGCCGCTGTGGTCCGTACGGCCGAGATCGCCGGACTAAAACAGGACCTGGAGCAGGCACAGGGAGAGCTCGACCTCACGAGGAGGCGGCTCGAAGAGAGCAAAGGTGAATGATTCCCCTTTCTCATATAATGAAGGATAGATAAAATTGGTTATTCTAAGGACGAAGTGTCGTGATTTGATAATAGAGGCCACCACTGAAGTGGCGTCTCTCAAGAAAGCGTTGTCTGAGGCCGAACACAAGGTAGCCTTGTAATGCAAAGAGCGCGAAAAGTAAGATGCGAGAGTGGGAGAGGTACAACAAGAGCTCCAGGAGCTCGGCAAAAAGTTCGAGTCCGTGGAGCATGAGCTTAAGGCGAAAGAGGCCGAGCTTGCGAAGGCCCTTGCAAATATAAAAGACGCCAAGGCCGAAGCCGAGAAGGCACAGCGGGAAATTCAAGAGGCCAAAAAGATAGCGGTGGGTAAGAAATTATTTATGCAAAGCAAACATGTGGAGGAGGCGTTTCTTTTACTTACCCGAGTCCGGAGCTCTCCAGGGGCATTCACAGATCTTCCATGCAGCATATCAGATGCCGCAGAGTTCTACCGTGCTCAGGAGGGGAGCTCAACGGAGAAGTTGTTCTGGTCCCAGTATGCTGGGGCCGAACATCCAACGTCTCTGAGTGACCAACTGAAGCAGTTGGTCGAACTCCACAGGGCGGCCGAAGTGGATATGAAGGATTTCATAGTCCGGATGTGGCCTAGTGAGCCCCTGCCCACCAGCTACTTCAGCCTAATCAAGCAGATGGTGAATGCCTGTCCGCGACTGGAAGTCATCAAGCGATCCGTTTGCATTGAGGGTGCCTGTCGGGCCTTTGCCCGTGCGAAGGTGCATTGGGGCAAGCTGGATGGGGAGAAGCTGGTGAAGGACGGGCCGCCGGAGGGCAAGGCACATTGCTATCCGGAGAAGTATTATGTTGGCGTTATGAAGGGCGCTCGCCTCGTGGCCGATGAATGTACCAAGGACATAATTTTAGAATGAATTCACTTCTGTCATGTTTGTAATTTAAGGAGGAAGTTACTTGCGCTATGTAGCGCTTTTGTTATTTAAAATATTACCTTCTGTGTGGCTGTTTATAAAATTCTGAAAGTAGGCCAGTCGTCGGCTTCCGCCCCCATGTAACTAGTACTGGGGTGTCGTGGAAAACCCAGACACTCTTTATCCAAATGTTTGGTCCCTTAAGGAGGTGTCCGGCGCAGTGAACAAGGCAATCGGACTATGCAGCTTTATAACCTTCACTTAGCCATAGAAGTCTACAATTTTAAATTTCGGCGAAGCCCCTAGAATCCGGAAGGCCGAATTGGAGCGCTATATACGCCTAGATCGGACGAAGCCGAATTATCGCCTAAAGCGGAAAAATCTTTAAGGATTTTAATACCTCTCAAACAGCGACCAGCTCTCTCCACATCATGCCGGTCAGTTTTCGGCTTTCTCTACTGAGGTGCTCGTCCAGAAGAACCGGGACACAATCGCAGTAGTTCTCCCTGCGCTACCTTAGCCGATATAACGGAATGTAAGGCACCAAAACAAGGGAGCCGGGCTATCCCAACTGTAGACTCAAGACACAATTCGGAGTTGGTGCATATAATGCTATAAGTTCGGGGTGCCACACTATTGAAAGTGTTCGGACTTGTCTTGCCGTATTATGGGGTGCCATAAGAAGCCCTTGGCAAACTGCACGTACCAAGGTGTACGGATGCAATATGAAATAGACATTTGTAAGAAAAAATTCTCAAGTAAGAATAATAAGCTGACACTATATATGATCTCCCATTGATGAATAATAGGTTTAAGCATATGTGTACAATGAATGCATTAAGCGGAGATAAATAGGATTATTTGACATATCCTATCCAAGGACAAGCTACGTACAAATAGATAAAACAGGTATAACGATCGTAAATAGATTCCACCTGGGTATTTCCGTCTATACGCAAAGCATGTTGCCTCCTTGGGTTTCTCTCCTATGGAAGTTTGTCGATCCGGCTCTTCTGAAGAGGCTGCACTAAAGCAATGTCCTGAAAGGTGAAAGGAAAGGTTATGAAGGTATGAGGTGGTGATACTGCGCTGTTGACTGAGCCACTGCTTCGCCTCCGCCTGTGCCCATGGTATTTTGAGTGCGTAATTGTGTACGTGTGGTAGGAATGCTGCTTTGATGGGATTTGAGCGGAGGCCGGACTGCTAGTCGCTCTCTTGGCGTGCCTGGTGATCCTGTTGCGGGGTGCTCCGAACTCGCTTGACGGTGCTTGAGGTTGTCGTCACCAGATTGGTGGTTTGCCGGAGGAGGCCACATTGTACTTCTGCCGCGAGGGCTGCAGTGTGCTCTTCTGTACGGAGAGAGCAGTCCATGTTTCTGTTGACTGTTATGACCCCGCGCGGGCCTGGCATCTTGAGCTTGAGGTATGCATAGTGTGGTACCGCATTGAATCTAGCGAATGCGGTTCGTCCGAGCAGTGCGTGGTAACCACTGCGGAAAGGGACGATATCGAAGATTAACTCCTCGCTTCGGAAGTTATCCGGGGATCCGAAGACCACTTCCGATGTTATAGAGCCTGTACAGTGGGCCTTTACTCCAGGAATTACACCTTTAAAGGTTGTTTTGGTAGGCTTAATCCTTGAAGGGTCGATACCCATTTTGCGCATTGTGTCCTGATAAAGCAGGTTCAGGCTGCTGCCTCCGTCCATAAGGACTCTTGTGAGGTGAAATCCGTCTATGATTGGGTCTAGAACCAATGCGGCCGAGCCGCCGTGACGGATGTGTTGGAAATATGCCCTAGAGGCAATGATAAAAGCATTATTATTATATTTCCTTGTTCATGATAATTGTCTTTTATTCATGCTATAATTGTATTATCCGGAAATTGTAATACACGTGTGAATACATAGACCACAATACGTCCCTAGTAAGCCTCTAGTTGACTAGCTCGTTGGTCAACAGATAGTCATGGTTTCCTGACTATGGACATTAGATGTCATTGACAATGGGATCACATCATTAGGAGAATGATGTGATGGACAAGACCCAATCCTAAGCATAGCACAAGATCGTGTAGTTCGTTTTGCTAGAGCTTCTTCAATGTCAAGTATCTCTTCCTTAGACCATGAGATCGTGTAACTCCCGGATACCGTAAGAGTGCTTTGGGTGTACCAAACGTCACAACGTAACTGGGTGACTATAAAGGTGCACTACAGGTATCTCCGAAAGTGTCTGTTGGGTTGACACGGATCGAGACTAGGATTTGTCACTCCGTATGACGGAGAGGTATCTCTGGGCCCACTCGGTAATGCATCATCATAATGAGCTCAAAGTGACCAAGTGTTTGGTCACGGGATCATGCATTATGGTACGAGTAAAGTGACTTGCCGGTAACGATACTGAACGAGGTATTGGGATACCGACGATCGAGTCTCGGGCATGTAACGTACCGATTGACAAAGGGAATTGTATACGGGGTTGATTGAATCCTTGACATCGTGGTTCATCTGATGACATCATCGAGGAGCATGTGGGAGCCAACATGGGTATCCAGATCCCGCTGTTGGTTATTGACCAGAGAGCCGTCTCGGTCATGTCTGCATGTCTCCCGAACCCGTAGGGTCTACACACTTAAGGTTTGGCGACGCTAGGGTTATTAGGAAGACTTGTATGTGATTACCGAAAGTTGTTCGGAGTCCCGGATGAGATCCCGGACGTCACGAGGAGTTCCGGAATGGTCCGGAGGTAAAGATTTATATATGGGAAGTTGTCATACGGACACCGGAAGGTTTCGGGAGCATATCGGTATTGTACCGGGGCCACCGGAAGGGTTCCGGGGGTCCACCGGGAGGGGCCACCCCTCCCGAGGGGGCCACATGGTCTGCATGGGGCAGGAGCCAGCCCCTGGAGGGCTGGGCGCCCCCCCCCCCTTGGGCCCATGCGCCTAGGGTTGGGGGGAACCCTTGAGGGGGCGCCCCCTTGCTTGGGGGGCAAGTTCCCCCTCCCTGGCCGCCGCCCCCCCTCTAGATCCCATATAGAGGGGCCGGCCCCCCTTGCCCCTTCCCCTATAAATAGAGGGGTGAGGGGAGGGCTGCAAAAGACAAGCCAAGGCGCAGCCCCTCCCCTCCCCAACACCTCTCCTCCTCCGTCACGAGCTTGGCGAAGCCCTGCCGGAGTGCTGCTTCTCCACCAACACCACGCCGTTGTGCTGCCGTTGGAGCCTTCTTCCTCAACCTCTCCTTCCCCCTTGCTGGATCAAGAAGGAGGAGACGTCGCCCGTACCGTACGTGTGTTGAACGCGGAGGTGCTGTCCGTTCAGCACTTGGTCATCGGTGATCTGAATCACGGCGAGTACGACTCCATCATCATCGTTCCCTCAAACGCTTCCGTATGCGATCTACAAGTGGTATGTAGATGCAATCTCTCTCCCATGAATCATTGCTTAGATGAACTCATAGATGGATCTTGGTGAAACCGTAGGAAAAATTTAATTTTCTGCAACGTTCCCCAACAGTGGCATCATGAGCTAGGTCTATGTGTAGTTCTCTATTGCACGAGTAGAACACAATTTTGTTGTGGGCGTAGATCTTGTCAACTTGCTTGCCGCTACTAGTCTTATCTTGCTTCAGCGGTATTGTGGGATGAAGCAGCCCAGACCAACCTTACACATACGCTTACGTGAGACCGGTTCCACCGACTAACATGCACTAGTTGCATAAGGTGGCTGGCGGGTGTCTGTCTCTCCCACTTTAGTTGAAGCGGATTCGATGAAAAGGGTCCTTATGAAGGGTAAATAGAAGTTGACAAAAATCACGTTGTGGTTATTCGTAGGTAAGAAAATGTTCTTGCTAGAACCCAATTGCAGCCACGTAAAAGATGCAACGACAATTAGAGGACGTCTAACTTGTTTTTGCAGCAATTGTCATGTGATGTGGTATGGCCAGAAGTTGTGATGAATGATGAATGATATATTGTGATGTATGCGATCATGTTCTTGTAATAGGAATCACGACTTGCATGTCGATGAGTACGACAACCGGCAGGAGCCATAGGAGTTTTCTTTATTTTTGTATGACCTGCGTGTCATTGAAGAACGCCATGTAAATTACTTTACTTTGTTGCTAAATGCGTTAGCCATAGAAGTAGAAGTAGTCGTTGGCGTGACAACTTCATGAAGACACGATGATGGAGATCATGGTGTCATGCCGGTGACAAGATGATCATGGAGCCCCGAAGATGAAGATCAAAGGAGCTATATGATATTGGCCATATCGTGTCACTACTTTATATAATTGCATGTGATGTTTATTATGTTTTATGCATCTTGTTTACTTAGAACGACGGTAGTAAATAAGATGATCCCTTATGATAATTTCAAGAAAGTGTTCCCCCTAACTGTGCACCGTTGCTAAAGTTCGTCGTTTCGAAGCACCACGTGATGATCGGGTGTGATAGATCCTTACGTTCACATACAACGGGTGTAAGACAGATTTACACATGCAGAACACTTAGGGTTAACTTGACGAGCCTAGCATGTACAGACATGGCCTCGGAACACAAGATACCGAAAGGTCAAACATGAGTCGTATGGAAGATACGATCAACATGGAGATGTTCACCGATGATGACTAGTCCGTCTCACGTGATGATAGGACATGTCCTAGTCGACTCGGATTGTGTAACACTTAGATGACTAGAGGGATGTCTTATCTGAGTGGGAGTTCATTAAATAATTTGATTAGATGAACTTAATTATCATGAACTTAGTCTAAAATCTTTGCAAAATATGTCTTGTAGATCAAATGGCCAACGCTCATGTCAACATGAACTTCAACGCGTTCCTAGAGAAAACCAAGCTGAAAGATGATGGCAGCAACTATACGGACTGGGTCCGGAACCTGAGGATCATCCTCATAGCTGCCAGGAAACAATATGTCCTAGAAGGACCGCTAGGTGACGCTCCCGTCCCAGAGAACCAAGACATTATGAATGCTTGGCAGTCTTGTGCTAATGATTACTCCCTCGTTCAGTGCGGCATGCTTTACAGCTTAGAACCGGGGCTCCAAAAGCGTTTTGAGCAACATGGAGCATATGAGATGTTCAAGGAGCTGAAACTAGTTTTCCAAGCTCATGCCCGGGTCGAGAGATATGAAGTCTCTGACAAGTTCTATAGTTGTAAGATGGAGGAAAACAGTTCTGTCAGTGAACACATACTCAAAATGTCTGGGTTGCACAACCGCCTGTCCCAGCTGGACATTAACCTCCCGGATGAGGCGGTCATTGACAGAATCCTTCAGTTGCTCCCACCGAGCTACAAGAGCTTTGTGATGAACTACAATATGCAGGGGATGGTGAAGACCATTCCTGAAGTATTTTCAATGCTGAAGTCAGCAGAGGTTGAAATCAAGAAAGAACATCAAGTGTTGATGGTCAATAAGACCACTAAGTTCAAGAAGGGCAAGGGTAAGAAGAACTTCAAGAAGTACGGCAAAGATGTTGCCGCGCCCGGTAAGCCAGTTGCTGGGAAGAAGTCAAAGAATGGACCCAAGCCTGAGACTGAGTGCTTTTATTGCAAGGGGAAGGGTCACTGGAAGCGGAACTGCCCCAAATACTTAGCAGACAAGAAGGCCGGCAACACTAAAGGTATATTTGATATACATGTAATGTGTACCTTACCAGTACTCGTAGTAACTCCTGGGTATTTGATACCGGTGTCGTTGCTCACATTTGTAACTCACAGCAGGAGCTGCGGAATAAGCGGAGACTGGCGAAGGACGAGGTGACGATGCGCGTCGGGAATGGTTCCAAGGTCGATGTGATCGTCGTCGGCACGCTACCTCTACATTTACCTATGGGATTAGTTTTAAACCTCAATAATTGTTATTTAGTGCCAAGTTTGAGCATGAACATTGTATCTGGATCTCGTTTAATACGAGATGGCTACTCATTTAAATCCGAGAATAATGGTTGTTCTATTTATATGAGAGATATGTTTTATGGTCATGCCCCGATGGTCAATGGTTTATTCTTAATGAATCTCGAACGTAATGTTACACATATTCATAGCGTGAATACCAAAAGATGTAAAGTTGATAACGATAGTCCCACATACTTGTGGCACTGCCGCCTTGGTCACATTGGTGTCAAGCGCATGAAGAAGCTCCATGCTGATGGACTTTTAGAGTCTCTCGATTATGAATCATTTGACACATGCGAACCATGCCTCATGGGCAAAATGACCAAGACCCCGTTCTCCGGAACAATGGAGCGAGCAACCAACTTGTTGGAAATCATACATACCGATGTGTGCGGTCCAATGAGCGTTGAGGCTCGCGGAGGATATCGTTATGTTCTCACTCTCACTGATGACTTGAGTAGATATGGGTATGTCTACTTGATGAAACACAAGTCTGAGACCTTTGAAAAGTTCAAGGAATTTCAGAATGAAGTAGAGAATCAACGTGACCGAAAGATAAAATTCTTACGATCGGATCGTGGAGGAGAATATTTAAGTCACGAATTTGGTACACACTTAAGAAAATGTGGAATCATTTCACAACTCACATCGCCTGGAACACCTCAGCGTAACGGTGTGTCCGAACGTCGTAATCGCACTCTATTGGATATGGTGCGATCTATGATGTCTCTTACCGATTTACCGCTATCATTTTGGGGATACGCTCTAGAGACAGCTACATTCACTTTAAATAGGGCACCCTCTAAATCCGTTGAGACGACACCGTATGAATTATGGTTTGGGAAGAAACCTAAGCTGTCGTTTCTAAAAGTTTGGGGATGCGATGCTTATGTCAAGAAACTTCAACCTGAAAAGCTCGAACCCAAGTCGGAAAAATGCGTCTTCATAGGATACCCTAAGGAAACCATTGGGTATACCTTCTACTTAAGATCCGAGGGCAAGATCTTTGTTGCCAAGAACGAATCCTTTCTGGAAAAAGAGTTTCTCTCGAAAGAACTAAGTGGGAGGAAAGTAGAACTCGATGAAGTACTACCTCTTGAACAGGATAGTAGTGCAGCTCAGGAAAATGTTCCTGTGATGCCTGCACCAACTGAAGAGGAAAATAATGATGATGATCAATGTACTTCGGATCAAGTTGCTACTGAACTTCGTAGGTCCACAAGGACACGTTCCGCACCAGAGTGGTACGGCAACCCTGTCCTGGAAATCATGTTGTTGAACAACGGTGAACCTTCGAACTATGAAGAAGCAATGGCGGGCCCAGATTCCAACAAATGGCTAGAAGCCATGAAATCCGAGATAGAATCCATGTATGAAAACAAAGTATGGACTTTGCCTGACTTGCCCGATGATCGGCGAGCGATAGAAAACAAATGGACCTTTAAGAAGAAGACGGACGCGGATGGTAATGTCACCATCTATAAAGCTCGACTTGTCGCTAAGGGTTATCGGCAAGTTCAAGGGATTGACTATGATGAGACTTTCTCTCCCGTAGCGAAGCTTAAGTCCGTCCGAATCATGTTAGCAATTGCCGCATACTATGATTATGAGATATGGCAGATGGACGTCAAAACGGCATTCCTTAACGGACATCTTAAGGAAGAACTGTATATGATGCAGCCGGAGGGTTTTGTCGATCCTAAGAATGCTAACAAAGTATGCAAGCTCCAGCGATCCATTTATGGGCTGGTGCAAGCATCTCGGAGTTGGAACATTCGCTTTGATGAGATGATCAAAGCGTTTGGGTTTATGCAGACTTATGGAGAAGCCTGCGTTTACAAGAAAGTGAGTGGGAGCTCTGTAGCATTTCTCATATTATATGTAGATGACATACTTTTGATGGGAAATGATATAGAATTCTTGGACAGCATTAAGGCCTACTTGAATAAGTGTTTTTCAATGAAGGACCTTGGAGAAGCTGCATATATATTAGGCATCAAGATCTATAGGGATAGATCGAGACGCCTCATAGGTCTTTCACAAAGCACATACCTTGATAAGATTTTGAAGAAGTTCAAAATGGATCAGTCCAAGAAAGGGTTCTTGTCTGTACTGCAAGGTGTGAGATTGAGCTCGGCTCAATGCCCGACCACGGAAAAAGATAAAGAAGAGATGAGTGTCATCCCCTATGCCTCAGCCATAGGATCTATTATGTATGCCATGCTGTGTACCAGACCTGATGTAAACCTCTCCGTAAGTTTGGTAGGAAGGTACCAAAGTAATCCCGGCAAGGAACACTGGACAGCAGTCAAGAATATCCTAAAGTACCTGAAAAGGACGAAGGACATGTTTCTCGTTTATGGAGGTGACGAAGAGCTCGTCGTAAAGGGTTACGTCGACGCTAGCTTCGACACAGATCTGGATGACTCTAAGTCACAAACCGGATACGTGTATATGTTGAATGGTGGAGCAGTAAGTGCAAGCAGAGCGTCGTGGCGGGATCTACATGTGAAGCGGAGTACATGGCAGCCTCGGAGGCAGCGCATGAAGCTATTTGGGTGAAGGAGTTCATCACCAACCTAGGAGTCATACCCAATGCGTCGGGGCCGATCAAACTCTTCTGTGACAACACTGGAGCTATTGCCCTTGCCAAGGAGCCCAGGTTTCACAAGAAGACCAGGCACATCAAGCGTCGTTTCAACTCCATCCGTGAAAATGTTCAAGATGGAGACATAGATATTTGCCAAGTACATACGGATCTGAATGTCGCAGATCCGTTGACTAAACCTCTCTCGCGAGCAAAACATGATCAACACCAGAACTCTATGGGTGTTCGATTCATCACAATGTAACTAGATTATTGACTCTAGTGCAAGTGGGAGACTGTTGGAAATATGCCCTAGAGGCAATAATAAAATCATTATTATTATATTTCCTTGTTCATGATAATTGTCTTTTATTCATGCTATAATTGTATTATCCGGAAATCATAATACACGTGTGAATACATAGACCACAATACGTCCCTAGTAAGCCTCTAGTTGACTAGCTCGTTGGTCAACAGATAGTCATGGTTTCCTGACTATGGACATTAGATGTCATTGACAACGGGATCACATCATTAGGAGAATGATGTGATGGACAAGACCCAATCCTAAGCATAGCACAAGATCGTGTAGTTCGTTTTGCTAGAGCTTCTTCAATGTCAAGTATCTCTTCCTTAGACCATGAGATCGTGTAACTCTCGGATACCGTAAGAGTGCTTTGGGTGTACCAAACGTCACAACGTAACTGGGTGACTATAAAGGTGCACTACAGGTATCTCCGAAAGTGTCTGTTGGGTTGACACGGATCGAGACTGGGATTTGTCACTCCGTATGACGGAGAGGTATCTCTGGGCCCACTCGGTAATGCATCATCATAATGAGCTCAAAGTGACCAAGTGTTTGGTCACGGTATCATGCATTACGGTACGAGTAAAGTGACTTCACGCTAACGAGACTGAACGAGGTATTGGGATACCGACGATCGAGTCTCGGGCATGTAATGTACCGATTGACAAAGGGAATTGTATACGGGGTTGATTGAATCCTCGACATCATGGTTCATTCGATGACATCATCGAGGAGCATGTGGGAGCCAACATGGGTATCCAGATCCCGCTGTTGGTTATTGACCAGAGAGCCGTCTCGGTCATGTCTGCATGTCTCCCGAACCCGTAGGGTCTACACACTTAAGGTTCGGCGACGCTAGGGTTATTAGGAAGACTTGTATGTGATTACCGAAAGTTGTTCGGAGTCCCGGATGAGATCCCGGACGTCACGAGGAGTTCCGGAATGGTCCGGAGGTAAAGATTTATATATGGGAAGTTGTCATACGGACACTGGAAGGTTTCGGGAGCATATCGGTATTGTACCGGGGCCACCGGAAGGGTTCGGGGGGTCCACCGGGAGGGGCCACCCCTCCCGGGGGGGCACATGGGCTGCGTGGGGCAGGAGCCAGCCCCTGGAGGGCTGGGCGCCTCCCCCCCTTGGGCCCATGCGCCTAGGGTTGGGGGGCGGGACCCTAGAGGGGGCGCCCCCTTGCTTGGGGGGCAAGTTCCCCCTCCCTGGCCGCCGCCCCCCCCCCTCTAGATCCCATCTAGAGGGGCCGGCCCCCCTTGCCCCTTCCCCTATAAATAGAGGGGTGAGGGGAGGGCTGCAAAAGAAAATCCAAGGTGCAGCCCCTCCCCTCCCCAACACCTCTCCTCCTCCGTCACGAGCTTGGCGAAGCCCTGCCGGAGTGCTGCTTCTCCACAAACACCACGCCGTCGTGCTGCCGTTGGAGCCTTCTTCCTCAACCTCTCCTTCCCCCTTGCTGGATCAAGAAGGAGGAGACGTCGCCCGTACCGTACGTGTGTTGAACGCGGAGGTGCTGTCCGTTCAGCACTTGGTCATCGGTGATCTGAATCACGGCGAGTACGACTCCATCATCGTTCCCTCAAACGCTTCCGTACGCGATCTACAAGTGGTATGTAGATGCAATCTCTCTCCCATGACTCGTTGCTTAGATGAACTCATAGATGGATCTTGGTGAAACTGTAGGAAAAATTTTAATTTTCTGCAACGTTCCCCAACAGGATGCTAGTAGGATGATCCCTACGATCAAAGGTGATCGAGCAAGCTGACCACGCGTTCAATTTGGGGACGACTGGCTCCATCGCGTACACATCCCGTAGTGCTCAGTGGCGTATACCATGTTGACCGTTTTCACCTGGGGGGAAATTTCTTCTGTCCCCCCGTGTTCGGACGCCGGGGCTCATCGTCATCGTCGCTGTGCAGCCCCTTGTCCTTGTTTTCAGCGTTTATTTTGCCGGCCTGTTTACATACCCAGCAGTCCCTATTGGTGTGGTTGGCTATCTTGTCCGGGGTGCCATGAATTTGGCACGAGCGCTCCAGGATACGGTCTAGACTGGACGGTCCCTAATTGTTTCTTTTGAATGGCTTCTTCCGCTGACCGGATTTGGATCCGCTGAATCCGGCATTGACTGTCGTGTCTTCGGTGTTGTCGCCGTTGCTCCGTCGCTTGTGTCTATTGCGCCGTAGCTTGCCATTATTGTCAGGGACATCTGACGTGCTAGAATGTGGCGTAGTGCTGCTGCGAGCCAACCAGCTGTCTTCGCCCGCGCAAAAGCGGGTCATTAGTGTTGTAAGAGCTGCCATGGACTTGGGTTTGTCCTGGCCGAGGTGTCGGGCGAGCCACTCATCACGGATATTATACTTGAAGGCCGCCAGGGCTTCGGTGCCCGGACAGTCAACTATTTGGTTCTTTTTAGTTAGGAACCGAGTCCAGAATTTCCTGGCTGATTCTCCGGGCTGTTGAGTGATGTGGCTCAAGTCATCGGCGTCTGAAGGTCGCACATATGTGCCTTGGAAGTTGTCAAGTAATGCATCTTCCAAGTTTTCCCAACTGCCAATTGAATTTGCGGGCAGGCTGTTAAGCCAGTGCCGGGCGGGTCCTTTGAGCTTAAGGGGAAGATACTTGATGGCATGTAGATCATCTCCGCGGGCCATGTGGATGTGGAGAAGGAAGTCTTCAATCCATACCGCGGGGTCTGTTGTGCCATCGTATGATTCGATGTTTACGGGTTTGAACCCTTCTGGGAATTCATGATCCATCACTTCATCAGTGAAGCAGAGGGGGTGTGCAGTGCCTCTGTGCCGGGCTATGTCACGACGCAGTCCGGCCAAATCCGGCTGGTTGTATTCGGGCCGACCAGATTTATTGTTAGTGTATCCGGTATGTCGGTCATCATCATGTGCTGCAGCACGCCCCGTGATCCGTAGATCGATCTTGGTTGTCCTGTGGTGTTATCCAATCTATCACGCAGGTCCTGAGTATTGCCCCGGGTCGTAGTAAACTGGCGTGGGGGTGCAGGCTGGTATTCGGGCTGATCTGCCGTTTTATCCCGACCTCGAGGCGGACGGTCAGCCGTGTGGCGCTCGAGTCCATATTCCTTGGCTGCCAAGACTTCCGTCCATCTGTCTGTGAGCAGATCTTGATCAGCTTGAAGCTGCTGCTGCTTCTTCTTCATGCTCCTCGCAGTGGCCATAAGCCGGCGCTTGAAGCGCTCCTGCTCCGCGGGGTCCTCAGGTACGCCGAACTCGTTGTCGTTGAGGCTAATCTCGTCTTCGGAGGGGGCATGTAGTTGTCCTCCTCCGGATACCGGTCTGTCGCCTGTTCATCTGGGTTGTCTTGCCCATCGTTCTGCTCGGCCTGCTCGAAGGCGGGCTGATCGGGGTTGTATTCATCTTCGGCACCGTCCGGATTTTTTTCGTCTCCGGTGCTGGTATTGCCTTGGCGGGGCTTGGAGCAGCGCTGGCGACGCCCATGTTTTGCTTTCTTCTTGGAGGGGTTATCCTCCATTGCCTCATCGCCATTTGTTTCTTTCGGAGTGTCCACCATATATATATACCGTATGAAGAGGTGACCGTCCACCGCCCTGTGGGCGGTGGCTCCTGTGTCTCCTGCATCGTCGTCCATACCGTCGATGTCTTCGGAGTCAAAGTCAAGCACGTCGGTTAAATCATCGACCGTGGCAATGAAGTGGGTGGTGGGTGGGCAGCGAATTCCTTTGTCGCCTGCTTCCCACTCAAGCGGGGCATAGTTCGGCCCAGAGCCTCCTGACAAAGAGAGAGACTTTAATGAGTTCAGCATGTCGCCAAAGGGCGAGTGCTGAAACATGTCCGCATCGGTAAACTCCATTACCGGAGCCCAACCTGGCTTGGCTGGCTCGAGGGTATGCGGACCGGAACCAACAACCGGATATGAGTCTAGGGGCCCGGGGTTACAGGCCTCCACAGAGGTGAGACCTGTGTTCGGCTCCAACGCCGATGAGTATGCGGCCTGCGGGGCGGGGTCCACCCCTCCGTCCTTGGGCAACGCGACCTACTTCGGATTTAGATCTGGGGCTACTACAGGGATGATATCCCAAACATTGTCCAATAGCAGGTCTAGGCCATGCTCGTCGTGACTGTCCGGTGCTCGTGGCACAGGCCCGAACCCGTCGAAGATCAAGTCTCCGCGAATATCCGCCGTGTAGTTCAAGTTTCCGAACATGACCTGGTGGCCAAGGGCGTAGCTGTCGATCTGCTCCAGATGACCAAGCGAATTGGCCCGCAGTGCGAAGCCATCGAACACAAAGATCTGTCCGGGGAGAAAATTCTCACCCTGGACAGTGTTGTTAGCGATTGAATACGCCATCAAGCCTCAAAGCGACGACACAGAGGAACTCTCAATGAAAGCACCAATGTCGGTGTCAAAACCGGTGGATCTCGGGTAGGGGGTCCCGATCTATGCGTCTTAGGCTGATGGTAACAGGAAGCAAGGGACACAATGTTTACCCAGGTTCGGGCCCTCTCGATGGAGGTAAAACCCTACTTCCTGCTTGATTAATATTGAAGATATGAGTAGTACAAGAGTAGATCTACCATGAGATCGTAGAGGCTAAACCCTAAGAGCTAGCCTATGATGGTATGATTGTAATTGTGATCACCCTTCTAAGGACCAACCTCTCCGGTTTATATAGACATCGGAGAGGGCTAGGGTTTACATGGAGTCGGTTACAAGGAAGGAAATATAATATCCGGATCACCAAGCTTGTCTTCCACGCAAAGGAGAGTCCCATCCGGACACGGGCCCAATTCTTGAGTCTTGTATCTTCACGCTTCAATAGTCCGGACGATGTATATAATCCGGCTATCCAGATACCCCCTAATCCAGGACTCCCTCACCCACATCCCATGTTATTCTGCGGCGACGGCAGCGCAACCGAACCAGTGAACCCTTGTACTCCTCTCCGTGTGGGCATCCACTACCGCGTCTTCCCTGGCTCCGCATCGTCCCCTTCCTAGGCCTCGCCGTCATCCACCGTCGTGGTGCTCTCGGCACGGCGTGGTCAATGTGGTCAACGACCGAATTCCATCGAAATAGTACTGCATGTGGAGAGGCTGACAGCTGGGTCCATGGCAGCCGCAAGGAAGTGCCTCCTTATTATGCAGAAAATAATTATTCCTCCACCTGACAGTAGGGACCCACCGGACGGGCCACCAGTATTTCGTGAAAAAAACGTTTCCCCCCTGACTGCTGGGACCCACCGGACGGGCCACCGTATTTCGCAAAAAAATGTTTCCCCTGACTGCTGGGACCCACCGGACGGGCCACCGTATTTCGCGAAAAAACGTTCCCCCCACTGTCAGCTCGGACCCACTGGAAGTGCCTCCTTATTACGCACAAAAAATGAATACTCCCCTGCTAGCTGGGACCCACCATGGTGGGAGGCTGACTTGTGGGCCTACTAAGTTGACTGGGACGGAGGCCTTTGTCAACTTTAGTCAATATCAACGATTCTAGCTCCAGTGACCGTACGATGTCCATCCAACGGCTATAGTGCTTCTTCAACCTCTGGTCTTCTTGCTCCAGCCGCCCAAAGCAGCGCCGGTCATGCCGCATGCTCCTGCCTCCCGTGGTCGGTTGTGATGCTGCAGAGGCCTCACTGCCTCCGTCTACTCCCACCGCTGGCCACGCCATCCCTCTACTCACCCACACCCCTTGTTATTCTGCGGCGACGATAGCCTCACACCACAGCCGAACCAGTGGACCCTCGTACTCCTCTCCACGTAGGCATCCACTGTCGCGTCTTCCCCGGCTTTGCATCGTCCCCTTCCTAGGCCTCGCCGTCATCCACCGCCGTGGTGCTCTCGGTGCGGCGTGGTCAACATGGTCAATGAACGACTTCCATTGGAAGAGTACTGTACGTGGAGAGGCTGACAGCTGGGTCCACGGCAGCCACAAGGAAGTGCCTCCTTATTATGCACAAAATAATTATTCCTCCACCTGACAACGGGGACCCACCGGACGGGCCACCGTATTTCGCGAAAAAAATGTTTCCCCCCTGACTGTTGGAACCTACCGGCTCATCTTCGCACGCAAGGAAGTGCGTCCATATTATGGGCAAAAAAAATGATTCACCCGCTGACTGCTGGGACCCACCAGCTACATCTTCGTATGCAAGGAAGTGCGTCCGGGCAAAAAAAAAACATTCGCCCCCTGACTGCTAGGACCCACCAACTACATCTTCGCACACAAGGAATTGCCTAACAGTCGGGACCCACCTGATTGAAGCGTACATAGCATTGTCATTCTGGTCGCAAATGTGTACGTACATACTGGTCGATGTAGAGGCGCGCACGTGTTGTAGTAGAGGCGCGCACGTAGCATGTACACGTACATACAATGGCTAAGGTGCAAGAAAGTAAATACGGCCACGTACGTACATACGGGCGGGGTCTCGAACGCCTACTCGCGCATATGTACAGCCAAGGCTCGTGTACATGGCTAGGTCGGAACGGAAAAACTGCGTCGTCGTCGTGTTCATGGGGAGGCAATGGAATGCGTCATGTTCATGGGGAGGCAACGGAATGCGTCATGTTCATCGGGAGGCAACAAAACGCGTGGGAGCCAACCGGCTTGGACGGAATAGGCGATGGAAACGAGGCCTGGCGTACCACAGAACGGAGGAAACGGCCTTATGTTCGACCGGCCACGTTCGAAATGGGATCCTGTTCATCGGGAGGGGTCTGGCGTACCGCAAAACAGAGGAAACAGACCTCCTACGGTCGAAACGGGGGTCCTGTTGATCGGGAGGGGTGTGGCGTACCGCAAAACGGACAAAACAGACTTGTGTTGGAGCGCTACGGTCGAAACGGGGGTCCTGTTCATCGGGAGGGGTGTGGCGTACCGCAAAATGGGACTCCACGGGATACTGTTCATCTCCACCGTCGACCTCCTCCAGCCTCCACGGGCTACTGTTCATCCACCGTCAACCTCCTCCAGCCTCCACGGGCTCCTGTTCATCCAGCCTCCACTGCGCGCTACTCCACCGACTACTGTTCAACCACCCCTCCACGGGCTCCTATTCAACCACCCCTCCACAGGCTACTGTTCATCCACCCCTCCATCATCTACTGTTCATCCATCCCTCCACGAGGTCGTCTTGTTCATCCAGCCCTCCACGGGGTCCTGTTCATCCAGCCCCAACCGGCTCGATCAATCGGGGTCATGTTCATCCACCCCACCGCTCACTGTTCATTCCCCCCCCCCCCCCCCCCCGCAATGCTCACTGTTCATCCAGAGGTAGCATCGATCGGCTTCAGTTAGCAGCAGTAGCAAAGGAATCGCTCAATCGGGTTCAGTTAACAGCCATCGATCGACTGCTCGGGTTTAGTAACGCGTAGCCTGCAGTGTAATCGCTCGGGTTCAACTAGAGCCCAACACCTCACTCGGGTTCAGTTAGAGCCAATGCCTCACACACACGCGTGTACGTGTACAAGAGAAACGTGCATCGCTCGGCCCCCGACCTCCCACCATAATCAGGAACTCGCCGAAATTTTCCTCGCCCTCGCTTCTACCACGGTTTCCGTCATGGACGGCCCAAAGAATGTCATGCAGCTGCGTCTCCGGCTCGCCCAGGACGAAAAGCCCATTTTCTGTCATGAGTTTTTGTCATAGAAGTAGGAGCCCACCACATCTACGATGATACCGGGTTTTGTCACAATTATCGTCATAGAAGTGTCATAAGTATGACAAAAAAAATAGTTTGGCCCCAAATGTCACGGATGTGTCTTTTTTTTGTAGTGCTACTAGTGACCCACAGGTACCAATATGAGGTTCTTGGACAAAGATTGGATACAAGAGATGAACTAGGGTTTGAGAGGAGACGGTGCTGGTGAACATGTTGATGGAGATTGACCCCATCCCACTGAGAGGATCGATGGTGATGATGATGGTGATGATTTCCCCTCCTGGAGGGAAGTTTCCCTGGCAGAACAGCTCCGCCGGAGCCCTAGATTGGTTCCGCCAAGGTTCCGCCTTGTGGCGGCCGTGTTTCGTCCCGAAAGCTTGCTTATGATTTTTTTTCAGGGTAAAAGACCTCATATAGCAGAAGATGGTCACCGGGAGCCTGCCAGGGGGCCCATGAGGCAGGGGGCGCGTCCAGGGGGGTAGGGCGTGCCCCTACCCTCATGACCAGGGTGTGGGCCCCCTCTCGTGCTTTCTTCACCCATTTTTTTATTAAATCCAAAAATGAATTTCATGGAGTTTCAGGACTTTTGGAGTTGTGCAGAATAGGTCTCTAATATTTGCTCATTTTCCAGCCTAGAATCCTAGCTGCCGGCATTCTCCCTCTTCATGTAAACATTGTAAAATAAGAGAGAATAAGCATAAGTATTGTGACATAACGTGTAATAACAGCCCATAATGCAATAAATATCGATATAAAAGCATGATCAAAATGGACGTATCAGGCTCCCGATTGGTTTTTCATGGCTACAGAGGCTTGTGGCGGCGGAACTCGTAATCTAGGTTTCTTTCTGGGGTTTTCTCTATTTATAGGAGTTTTTGGCGTCGAGGACAAGTCAGGGGGTCCAAGTAGCAACGACAAGGCAGGGGGCACGCCCTCCACGCTTGTGGATGCCGCGTGGTTCTTGTGGTCCATCTCCGATACTCTGTGGGCTTATTTTGGTCCATAAAAAATCATCGTAAAGTTTCAGCTCGTTTGGACTCCGTTTGGTATTCCTTTTCTGTAAAACTCAAAAACAAGAAAACAAATAGAAACTTACACTGGCCTCTAGGTTAATAGGCTAGTCCCAAAAATAATATAAAATAGCATATTAATGCATATAAAACATCCAAAACAGATAATATATTGCATGGAACAATAAAAATTATAGATACGTTGGAGACGTATCATATGACAATGTCTGAATTTTTTTCCTTTGCAGTGGATCCTGAAGCAGTTTACTCAAGATTACCTCTCAAACTACATGATTGGCGGCCGGCCATCACAAGGGGTTGGACTAGAGTCGTGCATGCCTTCTGCATCGAGGAGAGCACAATAGGGCCATTCCTCTTCACCTTCTTCAGCAACCAAAATGTCTCTCGCCTCTTTCTTTACCATCTGTAATATACAAGTATACAACCCTCGTTCATCATTCTTTATTTGTTGCTTATGCAATTCTTGAACATATGTACCTGTGAAGTGAATAATGCATTGGTTGTTTGAACCTGATGGATATGAATAAAGCTATAGCCTACTTTAAAATTCAAATTCGATACAATTTTAAATAGCACAATTAAATTAAGTTGAAATTACGCTCGGCGCACATGGTCTATAAAGCATAGCATGTGTGATATACATCATAATCCGACACGGTTCACGGAGAGGAAACATGTGTAACCATGCACACAGTTGCCATTTGCAAAGCATGTGTGATGTCAGACAATATCACAAACGTGGGGGAAAACTAAATGTGTGCGATTGTCGACCTATCATACATGTTTACAATGATGAATTGTTTGTGATGTGCCAGCCATCGTAAACGTAGATCCAATTTGGTACGTGCCTGGAAAAATATCGTCCCTGGTATGAGCCTGGTTTTAGGTAAAACCACAGAACTCTGATTGTGATGGCAATGCAAGCACAAACGAGTAGCAAGGATGAAGCGTTTGGGATATTCAAGATATCAGAAACAGTTTTATAGGGACAACTATATGCATCAAAGCTCCCTACCCCTGACGGTTTCTGGGTCGTGTGGGAAGGACCCCCCTATCGCAGTCACTCACTTGCCGACGGTTCAAAACGCCATCGCAGAAAGGGGTTAAAAAATGTTTGTATAGCACCTCTTTGTACAAGTGACGGCTTTCTTTCCTTCGGTTCTTTTTGGTGGTTTTGAGTTGTAGGGAAAACCATACTATCAAGAGGGGGTCCGCTTCGGAAAGGTTCGGGTGGAATCAACACGTACACACTCATATTGCACGCATCTCCCCTTTCCGCTTCATTGGAGTTGTCCTTCGTTTGTTCTGAAGAAGGGGAGAAGAACTGCAAGTGGTAGTACCATGGGCAGCAGCGGTAGTACCACTGTTACTCCCACTCTTACTACCGCTCGTAGTTGGGGCCTTGACTTTTCTGTGTCGAGTTTTATGGTAGTACCTCCGGGTCTCTACCGTGCTACCTGTTTGCCCCTAGAAAACTGGAGGTTGTATAAGTGGTAGTACCGCTTATAGGCGGTAGTATCGCCCCTACTACCGCGGCTACCACCGCCCATTCCTCTACCTTCTCCCCTGCTCTTCTAATCTCTTGTTCATCTTACAAGGAGCGATAGTCATGCTCCCAGAATGGTAGTACCATGCCTGGAGTGGTAGTACCACTTGCATGTGGGCTGAGAGGTGCATAACGGTTGGATTTGTCCCCCACTATAAAAGGGGTCTTCTTCCCCAAGAAGACTTACCTCTTCTTCCCCCAAACTCCATTGTTGCTCCTAAGCTCATTTTCACCCGATCTCTCTCCCTAGCCAATCAAACTTGTTGATTTTCTAGGGATTGGTTGACAAGGCCCCTATCTACACTTACAGCAAGAGAAATTCGATTTCTCCCACTAATCCCTTGTGGATCTTGTTACTCTTGGGTGTTTGAGCACCCTAGATGGTTGATGTTGATGGAAAAATGTGATAGAGGCAATAATAAAATGGTTATTATTATATTTCCTAAATCATGATAAAGGTTTATTATTCATGCTAGAATTGTATTGATTGGAAACTTAAATACATGTATGGATACATAAACAAATACTGTGTCCCTTGTGAGCCTCTACTAGACTAACTCGTTGATCAAATATGGTTAAGGTTTCCTAACCATAGACATGTGTTGTAATTTGATAACGGGATCACATCATTAGGAGAATGATGTGATGGACAAGACCCATCCGTTAGCTTGGCATATTGATCGTTCAGTTTATTGCTATTGCTTTTCTTGATGACAAATACATATTCCTTCGACTATGAGATTATGCAACTCCCGGATACTGGAGGAATACCTTGTGTGCTATGAAACATCACAACATAACTGGGTGACCATAAAGATGCTCTATAGGTATCTCCGAAGGTGTTTGTTGGCATAGATCGAGATTAGGATTTGTCACTCCAAGTATCAGAGAGGTATCTCTGGGCCCTCTCGATAATACACATCATAATCTTGCAAGCAAATGACTAAGTAGTTAGTTACAACATGATGTATTATGGAACGAGTAAAGAGACTTGCAGGTAACGAGATTGAATTAGGTATGAAGATACCGACGATCGAATCTCGGGCAAGTAACATACCAGTGGACAAAGGGAATTACATATGTTATCATAAGGTTCGACCGATAAAGATCTTCATAGAATATGTAGGAGCCAATATGGGCATCCAGGTTCCGCTATTGGTTATTGACTGGAGAGGTGTCTCGGTCATGTATACATAGTTCTCAAACCCATTGGGCCCGCACACATAACGTTCATTGACGATATAGTGTTATATGAGTTATATGATTTGGTGACCGAATGTTGTTCGGAGTCTCGGATGATTTCACAGACATGACGAGGAGTCTCGAAATGGTCGAGAGTTAAATATCGATATACAGGACGATGGTATTCGAACACTGGAATAGTTTCGGAGTGCACCGGGTAGTCATCAGGTCACCGGAAGGGGTTCCAGACACCCTTGGTAAGTGTATGGGCTTAATGGGCCAAAGGAGGGGACATACCAGCCCGCTAGGGGGCTGGTGTCCCCCTCTACTTGGCCGGCCGGCCCTTGGGGAAGGAATGGGGAGGGGTGGCCCCTCCTGCCTTTCCCTCCTCATGAGAGAAATGAAAGGGGGGGTCCTCCTCTTGCCTTCCTCCCCCACTCATATATGGAAGGGGGCGCGGCTTGGGGAAGTCCCCAAGTAGGATTCGGCCCTACTTGGCACCCCCCTTGGCCTCTCCCCTCTTTTCACCACTGAGGGAGTCCTGGATTAGGGGGTCCTCGGACAGCCGGACTATGTACTTGTGCCGGACTGTTGGACTATGAATATACAAGCTTGAAGACTTCATCCCGTGTTCGGGTGGGACTCTCCTTTGCGTGGAAGGTAAGCTTGGCAATTCAGATATGTAGATTTCCTTCTCTGTAACCGACTCTGTGTAACCCTAGCCCCCTCCGGTGTCTATATAAACCAGATGGTTTAGTCCGTAGGACACGAACAATCATAATCATAGGCTAGCTTCTAGGGTTTAGCCTCTACGATCTCGTGGTAGATCAACTCTTGTAATACTCATATCATCAAGTTCAATCAAGCAGGAAGTAGGGTATTACCTCCATCGAGAGGGCCCGAACCTGGGTAAACATTGTGTCCCCCGCCTCCTATTACCATTAGCCTTAGAGCCTCCTATTACCATTAGCCTTAGACGCACAGTTCGGGACCCCCTACCCGAGATCCGCTGGTTTTGACACCGACACCCACCTATATATATGTCGGAGGGGGCGCCACACATTACAACGACAATCTCTTAGCCGTGTGTGGCGCGCCCCTCCACTGTTTACACCCTCGGTCATATTTTCATAGTGCTTAGCATCACCATCACCGTCGTGCTGCCGGAACTCATCCACTACCTCACCGTCTTGCTGGATCAAGAAGGCATGGACGTCACCCAGCTGAATGTGTGCTGAACACGGAGGTGACGTACGTTCGGTACTCGATCGGTTTGATCACGAAGAAGTTCGACTACATCAAATGCATTACTAAACGCTTCCGCTTACGGTCTAAGAGGGTACGTAGACACACTCTCCCCTCTCGTTGATATGCATCTCCTTGATAGATCTTGCATGTGCGTAGAATTTTTTGTGTTTTCCATGCAATGTTTCCTATAGAGGCCACCTCCGAGCCACATTCCATTGTGGTGAAGCTCCATGGTTTGTTGGGGCCCTCCAATTCGGTTGTGAGAGAGCCCCAACCTTGTTTGTAAATATCTGGTTGCCACCTTCAAGGGCACCACTAGTGGAATCATGTCATCTCGCATTGTGTGAGGGCGTGAGAAGAATACGGTGGCCCTAGTGGTTTCTTGGGGAGCATTGTGCTTCCACATTGCTCCAACGGAGACGTACTTCCCCTTAAAGGGAAGGAATTTCGGTAACACGTCCTCGTCTCCACCAGCTCCACTTCTGGTTATCTCTTACCTTTACTTTGTGCAAGCTCTTGTTGTGTTGTATCCTCGTTGTTGTCGTCATTGTCGTCATTGTTGTTGTTGTTGTCGTCGTCGTTGTTGTCATCGTTGTTGTTGTTGTCGTCGTTGTTGTTGTTGTTGTCGCCGTTGTTGTCGTTGTTGTTGTTGTTGTCGTTGTTGTTGTTGTCGTTGTTGTTGTTGTTGTTGTCGTTGTTGTTGTTGTTGTTGTTGTCGTCGTTGTTGTTGTCGTTGTTGTTGTTGTTGTCGTTGTTGTTGTTGTTGTCGTCGTTGTTGTCATTGTTGTTGTCGTTGTTGTAGGTTGCTCACCTAGTTGCACTTCTAGACAACCTTTTGTTGCTAACCCTAATTTGTTAAGAAAGGCTAAAAATTGGTAGTTGCCTATTCACCCCCCCCCCCTCTAGTCAACCATATCGATCCTTTCAAACTTTCATGAAGATCATTGGACAAATTAAACTTGATTCTTTATAATAGTTTTGAGATATGATGATAGTAATATGTGGGTCATGCTGGTGAGTAATTATGCTTTAGTAAGAATATTGGTATAATGAAATTACATCCTACTTGTGGTGCATTATTCAATGTTTGTTATGCTTAATGCTTGTTTGTGAGATTTTTCGTTTTTTGTTTGGCTGCTTCTTAATCTTTTTGCTAGCCTTAACTTGTACTAAGTAGAAATACTACTTGTGCATTCAAAATCCTTAAACCCAGTTTTGCCACACGAGTCCACCATACCTACCTATATGCGGTATTTCCATACCGTCCTAAGCAAATATATATGTGGCATCTCTAATTTTTAAAATGAATTTCCTTTTTGTGTGCATGTACCGCTCATGAAGCGGCAGGGGGTGGCTAATATTTTTCATGCTAGATGTGTTATTCTCAAGATGAGTGTTGATTCACTTGTCATTGCACGAGAGTACGATGGTAATAGGGATGCCAGTCCCGAAATGGAAAATGAATTTACTTTATGTTGTTAAATAATAAATTCCTTAGAAAATGTTGGTATGGACGTTACCTGTGGATATGGCTAGCCGTGGAGTGTGAAAGAATGGTAGAACCGCCTATGGTATATCTAGTATGGAAAGTGTTGGGAACTACTCGGTCATTTTCGTTGACAGGAAAAGCATGCCTCCCAAAATATGTTTTCTCTCAATTTAAGTTTTGAGCTCTAGCACCTCTACAAATCTCTACTTCCCTCTGTGAAGGGCCTATCTATTTACATTGTGCAATTTTTATTTATTTGAGTCTCCGTCTTCTCTTATAAAGCCCAAACTAAGGGGCACTATGATCGTACTTGAGCATTGGATGTAGCTAAAATTTGAGTGCGCTTCATAAATGGATCAATGATTGAGCACGATGGGCTAGGGATAGCTTTCTTTAGTGTTGATATTTTGAAAGACATGGTTGCTTGTTGATATGCTTGAGTATTGAAATCTTCATGTTAAAACTAGACTATTGCTTTGAACCATCTAAAAGTCCAAATGTCCATGCTACAAAAGAAAAAGAATATGTGATGAACATGTTAGGCAACATTCCACATCAAAAATTCTATTTTTATCATTTACCTACTCGAGGACGAGTAGGAATTAAGCTTGGGGATGCTGGTACGTCTCCGATGTATCTATAATTTTTTATTGTTTCATGCCATTATATTATCATTCTTGGATGTTTTGCAATCATTTTATAGCAACTTTACACCATTTTTTGGGACTAACCTATTGACATAGTGCCCAGGGCTAGTTGCTGTTTTTTGCTTGTTTTTTACTTCACAGAATATCAGTACCAAACGAAGTTCAAATGCCACGAAACTTTTTGAAGATTTTTTTGGACCAAAAGACACCTTGGGGGCCAAGAAAGTACCAAAGGGAGGCTCATGGGGGGCATAACCCACCAGGGCGCAACTAGGAGTCCAGGCGCGCCCAGGGGGGTTGTGGTCCCACGGAGCCCCCATGCATCGCCTCTTCACTGTATAAATTTCTGAATATTTCAGAAACCCTAGGGGAGACGTCAAAACAAAATTCTAGCCGCCGCAAGTTCCAAAACCACGAGATCCAATCTACACCATCACAGAGGGGTTCATCATCCTCATTGGTGCCTCTCCGATGATGCGTGAGTAGTCCACCATAGACCTACGGGTCCGTAGGAAGTAGCTAGATCTCTCTCTCTCTCTCTCTCTCTCTCTCTCCCTCTCTCTCTCTCTCTCTCCCTCCCTCCCTCTCTTGATTCTCAATATAATGGTCTCTTGGAGATCTATTTGATGTAATGACTTTTTGCGGTGTGTTTGTTGGGATCCGATGACGTTTGAGTTTATGATCAGATCTATATCCATGAAAGTTATTTGAGTTTTCTTTGATCTTTTATATGCATGATTACTTATAGCTTCGTATTTCTTCTACGAATCTTTGGTTTATTTAGGACGACTAGATCGATTTTTTTTGCCATGGGAAGAGGTGTTTTGTAATGGGTTCGATCTTGCGGTGTTCGTTCCCATTGACAGAAGGGGCAGCAAGGCACACATGTATCGTTGCTATTAAGGATAACAAAATGGGGACTATTCCTACATGAATAGATATTGTCTACATCATATCGCCATTCTTATTGCATTACTCCGTTTCTCTATAAACTTAATACACTAGATGCATGTTAGATAGCGGTCGATGTGTGGAGTAATAGTAGTAGATGCAAAATTGTTTCGGTCTACTAATCTTGGACGTGATGCCTATATAATGATCATTGCCTGGATATCGTCGTAATTATTTGATCATCTATCAATTGCCCAACAGTAATTTGTTTACCCAGCGTATGTTATTTTCTCGAGAAACCAGTGAAATCTACAGCCCCCGGGTCTATCTTTTATCATATTGCTTGCAGATCAATTTTTATTCTTTTTATTTCCAGGTCTATTATTGTAAAATTCTAAAAATACCTTGCTGCATTTTTTCTTTATTTATTTTATTTTGTGTTATTGCGGGATCTATTTATCCAAAATCATACAAACCAATCTATCTTTTGCCCGAGGAGGGATTGACAACCCCTCTTACGCGTTGGGTTGCAAGTATTTGTTCTGCGTGTGCAGGTACTGTTTACATAGCTTGGCCTGGTCTCCTACTGGATTGATATCTTGATTTCATAACTGAGGGAAATACTTACCGTAGCTATACTAAATCATCCCTTTCTCTTTGGGGAAATACCGACATAGTTTCAAGCGACATCAACCGCTACTTAGCTTATATTTAGTTTAGTCCAGGTTAATTTCAAGTAATTTGAATGGAACTTGTTAAATTTCATCAACTTTGCATGTAATATGTTGAACCAGTTTAAATTTTGTCTGTAATTCGTGTTTGACTGTTTAAAATGGGAGAACATTTAATGACATGGTTGGATTGCTGGTGGGCATGTTCACGGACATTTGAGGGAGTTCACTTGATGAACGCCGTTGAAGGATTATTGAGGAAGCCCTCTCACGCGGAAGAAGGTAAGGTTCGCACCACAGTGGGTTATCATGACATCTTCAAGGCGAACCCTCAAGCCGCCGAAACGTCCGGACCATGTTGTTGAGACGCTGTTTACCATCCAAAGCGGACTTGTATCGGTCCGCCGAGTGGTCTGGACGTACTTTTTTGTCAAACCCGAGACAAATGTGGAGGGATTTGTGGGAGTTCGGACAGCAACCACGTAGGACTCAAACACCCCCGACCCACCCAAAGCCCTTCCCGGACCCAGTGCCTCCATCCTTCCCATTTTCTCTCCTTCCTTATTTCTCGTATGCCTTCGCCGTCGCTCCACCACCCCGGCCGCCACGCACACCCCTGCCGGAACTCCACATCTTCGTCACCCCCAACGTTCAAGTCGGGCTCCACCTCACTTCTCCCCCGTCGCCGTTCAACCCTCTCCTCCGACTGCCCCACCAGGTACCATCCGCTAGTACTATACTTGTCATACCCGGCAACTATTCGTTGAATTGTTGGAGCTAAAAAAGTTGTCCCTTCTTCAAGCAACGGGTTTCAATTTTGATTCATATACGAGCACTATGTTGAGCATGCATTGAAAATGGAAGAACTCCAAAGGCTTTACAAGGGCAATATCAGGGTCATGTTAAGAAGCCCACCATTTGCTCTTGAATGAGTTGCATCGCATGATCTTTGGATTTGACACTCTTTCTTTGGCATGCCCGGCTCTCACAATGGCATCAATGTGTTGCAGCGAGCACCATTGTTTGCGAGGCTGGCTAAAGGAAAAGCTCCTCCTTGCCACTATACTGTCAATGGACATGAGTACAACATGGGCTACTATCTTGTTCACGGTATCTATTTTTCGTGGGCTACCTTTGTTAACACCATCTCTAATCCCAATTGGCCAAAAAGGTCTCACTTTGCCCAAAGACAAGAAGTTGTTGGGAAAGATGTCGAGAGGGCATTTGGAGTTCTTGCGGACCTGTTTTGCAGTTGTTCGTGAACCTGCTAAACAATGAGATCCGGAGACATTGTGGGAGGTGATGACATGTTGCGTGATCATGCACCATGATCATCGAGGATGAGGGTGAGGATGTTGCCGCGACTATTAAATTTAATAACATGGATGATCATATCAAACTTCCATACCAGAATCCGGCAACATTTGAAGAGTTTATTCAAATGAATCAACATATTCGACATCGAGCAACGCACGAGCAACTGAAGGAAGATATAATTGAATATTTGTGAGCGGTTAAATGGGACAACAATGTTGGAATTTAATAATTGAACTTTTTAAAATTTAAGCTGCGGCTGCATGCACCTATTTCAACGTCTCTACTCTATGTATGCGGCTATTTAAATGTGCAGACTTTAAAAATAATATAGAAATGCCAGATGTATGCAAGCAGTGTTGGATGGACGTCTTTCACATCCATGTCCGTGGACTAGTTTCTCACTGTCCGCGGACAGATCCGGAAGAAAATTTGCGGATCCATGTTAAAGATGCCCTCACCATTGGGAGTGGCCTGAACTATTTTCTTCTTCGTGGCAGTGTCTTGCTGGTGGTGTTTTCCGTGAATTTTTTGCCCCACTACTATACTGGTACTATGGGCCCTTCTGACCTAACCTTGTTCACAAGAAAATAAAATTTGCCCCAGGAGGCAACCTGGCACGAGGCCCAGATGTGTATGCGGTTCTTCCCTGCCGAAACCACGTGACGTACGTCCATGTCCATCCGTCTCGTCCGTCCCAAACGCACCGTGGCGGCCATGGCACCGTCCACGCGTCTGTCCAAAATTGCCGTCGTGCCTGAAGCCTGCAAAAAAGGTTCGGCATTGCCGCGGGCACACGCTTGTTTTTCGCATCCCGAAAGTAGTAGACGTGAGCGCGTGTCATGACCGAACTCCGCCCCTCGCTCTCCACCTCCCCCGCGTAGCGTGCCTCGGTGTCGATTGGTGACAGATGCCGAAGTTTCTTTGATGCTCTCGTGAAGTGTTGTTGGCTTTCAGAAGATGCCAATGTGTCATTTGCTACTCAAGCAAGCGTTGTCGATTGTCTTGACCTTCAGCCCGATTGATGATGCCATGAATATGACTTGTCTGTGTACAGATGTGTCGTGGTTTATAGATAGAAGTAGAACCCGTGCGTCGTGACTTGTACAGATACCGGCCGCCGAATTATAAAACAAAGTGCCCCATGTTCTCATATTCTTAAACGGTTTTCTTCTCTCATTTTATTTGTTTGAATTGCTGACTTCACATCCTACCCCGTCTTCGGCGTTTGTCAGTTGTCACCTCGAGTCCTCCTTGGGCCTTGTACGTGTGGGCTGCAGCGATAAGAGAAGCGATTGTAGCCTGGCGTGTGGTTGGTAAAACCGTTGTCGTTGATGAAGCGGCTATGGTGAAGGGCAAGTTGTTTGGCACCATGGTGGTGGTTGCGGTCGTGTGCTATTACAAATTTTTGAAATGCCCCTGAAATATTAATATCATTGTGATTTGCTATTTCTAAGTTAAGCGTCTTTGTTTGATGCTAGTCGGACTGATAATGGTGATCTCGCATATATCGATGTAAACTTATGATCCTCAATGCGACGGTTAGGGCCGAGACTCTCCATCTCGACAACGCTAGATGGAGGTCGGGACTCCCCCTCCTCCTCATTCTTCTCTGTGTGGGTGCAGCGGCTGCCAACGGACATATCCTTCTCTAGAGGGGCGCAACGCAGTCTGGTGGTCACAAGTGACAGCTCTAGTCGCATGCAATGAAGACAATTGAAAATGCGAGGTATTGTGTGTGTATGGTGAAGGGTGAGTGCATATAAGGTCATCATCGAGCTGCACTGATACGCCTTGAGGAAATGGCATAGTCGGTTTAGAAATAGAAAAATCCACTTTGTCTAGATTGTCGTGAGCGTATCGTTTCACGAAGCGGTTGCAAAACTATGGGAGGTGGTGCTTCACAATTGGTCTATAATCGTCCTTGATGCTCAGACTACAATGGCCTATCCACAAGGTGGGGAGTTCTTCCAAACAATATCATTAGAGAGGGGTCATAGATCACATAAGTAGGAAAATCATTAACCAAATTCTACTTTTCCGGGGATAATATTTTGCCTCCACCAACTTTTGTTGTGCACTTCAGCCTTATTTTTACTAGTTCAGGCGTCCATGTTGCTGGTGTGTTGTGGAGGAGTGGTGTTTCTTTCATTGCAAATCTTCCGAGTGACAAGTCTGTCGAGCGATGACATGACTTTTTCATTGTCGTGTCATGTTGTTGGTTGCTTTGATCTAATATTCTCGACCATAGGTTCCGCCATCCAATCGACGCTATCATGGTCAGTGAACTTAAACCATTATTTTATAATTCTCCAAAGGAGAAATGTATGTATGTAGCAAAGCATAATGTGCACGGTTGTTTCTTGCAATAAAGGGTGAATGACAAAATTGGGGTGCCCTAGTGGTTAAACGTCAAAGACTATTTTGAATGGTCAGACTAATTTTCATTTAGAGATGTTTAACATAAAAGTTAAAGTGGACCTCATAAACTAGGCTATATAGGTCAATGCTTCCAAGTATTGTCATGGGTCGGGGAAATTGCAATGAATGGTGTCCTAATTGTGCAACCGAACATGCCTTGGTTATGTTCACAAAGTTAAAAAAACATGAAAGTGAAAAAAAGTCCCAAGTTCAACTTAATCCAATTGATCCCAACATTCTTGCACATAGCCTCTTTGACATTACATCTCTTCTCTTTGATAGGTCGAAGCCATGCATCCAAGATGACGCCCTCACCATTTTCAACAACTACAAATATCCACTCATGGAAGAGCTATGTGCCCACCTCGAGGCAAGGGTCGCCCAAACCCACGTAGGTTTTGTGGGTGTCTATCCACTCAAAGCGTGATCAACAACTGTAAGACTCTCATAGATTTTTCTAAGTTGAGCACTCCGATTCCACCAAGGTTCGCAGCAGAACACACACACGCGCGTGCGCGCTTTTCACCCCTGTCGGTCCGATATTCGCCCTATCTACAGGACAACTCACCTTTTTATTATCAATGCTTTTATGACGTCTGATGGGGACAACGAGATGAGTAAGATGTTACATCATACACTGGATGGGAGGTAATGGTCAATTTAACTAGAACCATGTGTCTACCCGTTGTATATGTTTTTCCTTGCCAAGTAATACACTTAGTGACGATCTTGCCTTCAAGATGTTAAAAATCAACTCTCTCGAGTTGTCTGGTCGAAATTGGTATGCCTAATATCTCACTGGGAAGACAATGCACACCCAAAACACCAAATGATGTCAATTAAATCAATTTCGTCGCACCTAATGCCAATAACATACAAAATCTATTGGACAATACTAGTAAATTATTTGATGGTTGCTCGGCAAACCATCATGACTGTAATGGGTAAATATTCATGCTGCCTTTAGTAAGGGGTATGCCCACATTGGCGACTACAATACTCATCGATGAGCATTGGCAATTGGCACATGCTTTCCCTAAGTTTGGACACGTGACAATGTTTGATAATATTGTTCAGTTGTTGAACATGTTTTTCTTACATGCCTACTTGTATCTTGTAATCTGGATGATACCTTGCTGAGTTAGTTAAACGTCTTTGATTCTATTTTACTTTGTATTGTGATGTTTCAAACCTAAATGCCACATTTGACCTTCTGAATCCAAAGGTGTACTTTGAAACTCAAGATGGCAATCATTGGTATATGGATGTCACCACCTTAAAAATCTAGCACAAAATGAATACTCGTCGTCAAAGAAAAAAAGAACTCAATTTGAAGTTAGTTAATTTTCATGGTGCATTGCATCTCTTTTATCGGTTTACAAATTTATGGCAGTCTGTTTGTTTGTAGGGTTGGATTGTGGACATCGAGTTTCTACTTTGCGAATCACTACCACATGAATGCCATCCTCTTAAAAATCTGAACACAAAACGAAAATACTCATCATCAAAGAAAAAAAAGAACTCAATCTAAAACCAGATAATTTCCATGGTACGTTAAATCTTTTTAACGGCTCATCATGAATCGTGACAATCCGTTGTTTGTACTTTGTAGGGCTGGGCGGCGCACCGTGTGGCAGCCCCTGAACGAACGGTCGAAATCAAACCTTCCTCGACCACAATCCGACCCGGATCCAGCATCCAGCCGCGGAATGGGACGGGACCCACGCGGCGTTTAGAAAAATCCGGAGCCGTGGTCGCGTCGGGAACCCGCTCCTCGCTTCTCCTCTCGGGGCTCCGCTTCGCCTTCTCCGCAGCGCAGCCACTTCGGGATCGGGAAGCGGGAGGGGAAGAGAGAGGCAGGCAGGCAGGCGAGCCGCCGTACCCGGCCGCAGCTTCCCTCTCTCCGCCCCCGCCTACCCCTACCACCCTCCCCCCGCCGCGCACGATGAGCTCCCCCCCCGCCTCTGCCCCCGCCCCGCCGCCGCCGCCGCCGTCCTCGCCCCCCTCCGACGAGGGGCGGCCGAGGGAGGCGACGGAGGTGGACGACCGGGTGGCCTCCCACGTCGACCCGTTCCTCGTGGAGGCGCTCGACAACCCCCGCCACCGCCTCATGAGTACGTGCATCGCAACCTTATCTCTTTCCGCAATTCCCTGTCTCTGTCGTCGTCGTCGCGCCGCTAGGGTTCCGCCGTCCCGCCTTTAATTCGCGAGAGGATGCGTCGTTAGCGGCGGGCTCCTGTGGATGTGCGGTGCGATTTAGGATTGGATTCGTGCCTGGCGTCTAGGGCTTCGTTTCCTGGTGTATTGCATAGCCCCTGGTGTTGAATTGGGGACTCGATTCTTCTCATGCTTCAGCTAGCTCGGATATAGAGGATGTGGTTGATGTTCTGTAATTCGGGCGAAATTTAATCGAATTCTGCCAGTATGCCAATCTCCTAGGCTAGAAGAGTGGTGGCTTGCGCTTCCTTGTTGCTACATGCTACAATGCTGATTGTGCTGATGCTGTACTCTCCATGAGCTAGAGAACGATACTGATGCAGGCATTAGTTTTCTCTGGTTGATATTGGTCAAGTATATGTGACTGTTGCTGATAATAATGAGCAGATGCATGCTTATGTGATCCTAAACTTCTCTGGAGATGTCCCGTGCCTGCTACTCAATTGCTATTTATCCTTGGACATACTGTGTTTGCACTTTTCTCTACCTAAATGGTAATTAGAGTTGCATTAGATGTTTTATTCTCAATTCCGCAAGTGGCTGTTATTTCGGTTGTTATAGACTCATGGTTTGGACCAGTATTCCTGTGTCTTGATAAACCAGCTGTATCCCGTTAGGTGCACTGACAATGATGAGATAGCCATTATTGCTCAAGTCGCTGCTGTAATTAGGAAAAGGCTCCAGGGAGGGGGGCGGTGAATAGTGATCTTAATCTGAAATTCTCAACATCTCATCAATGAGGTCACGGGGATGAGCTTCTTTCACTTGCAGGCTGCAGCTGAGCTCTCTTTCAACTGCCGCTGTTTCACAACTATACGTGCCTCATTTCCTTTCTTTTCATTTATGTGGATTGTAGATTAAAACAAAACCTAATATGCAATTTAGGTCCAATCCAGCTCTCTTTATGTCTAACACCTTCCGCCTTTGGTTCCACTTCCTGTCGAACTCGTCCTTTGCTGTGAGGGTTGCGCACCTTGGTGCCAACAAGCTTTAGCAGAAATCTGCTGTCCTGGATGGAATTCTCTCCTGGATGCCTCACCTATGGCTCTGTACATGCACAGCTTGGGGTGGTGTCTAAATTAGCATCTCTGTCAATGCTTTATACATTAACATCAAACAAAAAAAGTCTGTTAGTGCTATAGTATCATCTCTCTGTGCACCAGGTATAGAAATCTACCTGAATTTGAGTATGCGACTCGTTTTAAGTTTGTTTTCCGATTCGTTCAGTTCTCTTACATTCTCTAATGGTATTTGCAACAACGAAATGGATTAACTCACTGCATGAATTCTCACACGAGAAATATCTTAACATAGGTGCTGTAACCAGTGTAAATAATTGATTTACAGTTTACTGTATTTTTATGTGTTCAGTTATTCGTGCTTTTTTGTATATTTATTTATGTCATTGTCTAACTCTTCTTTAACCTTCAATTACCATATAATCATTTTTGTTCTCTACAACAGTTTTGCGGATGGAATTGGATATACAGAAATTTATGCAGAATCATCACCTGCATGAATTTGAATTCCAGCATTTTCCAACTTCTTACCTCCGCTGTGCTGCTCATCGTGTTGCACAACATTATGGTTTAGAGACTACAGTAGCTGATAGCCTAGTAGATGGTTCTAATAGCAGGATAGTTGCAAGAAAAACACCTGAAAGCAAATATCCAGCTATTGCTTTATCAGAAGTTCCCGTTAAACAAGCAAGAAATGATATTGAGGCAGCAGAAAAGCTTAAGTTTGTCATTTGTCAAAGGCCCAAAGCTTCCCAAAATGGTGCATATGGTGCTGGAACCAATAATGGTGCGGCGAAAACTGTTGAAGAGAGGATAGATGATTACAATAAGGCACGAGCACGCATTTTCAATGGTTCCATTCCTGCAGATGTTGTAGGCCCAAGTGATTTTGGAGCTTTGTCCATTGCCAGAAACGAACCGGTGAATGTTGAGCCTTCTGTTGATGAGAACAAGGGCTGCACGTTCAATAGCCGTTCCAGGGTTGCTGTTTTTAAGGACACTGAAAAAGACCGTAGTGATCCAGACTACGATCGTAACTACAAAAGGTTAGCATGTGACCTATTAAATTTTGCTGCCACCATGGGGTCTTAATGTTGAGATTACAAACCATAAATATTTTCACCTCTGCAGGTATCTTAGGCCCCCTGTGCCTGACTATGGTGTGAGCCCAGGCGCCTTCAATTTTGCCGTGCCTCAGTTTGTGCAGTATGGTGTTGGTTATATGCAGTCTCCTAGCATGCCGAGAAACCAACCTTCTGTGTACTTTGGTCAACCTGATTTATCGATGGGATCTTCTGGAACTGCTGTCTATCCACAGTGGCCTACCCCAGCAATGATGTACCCCCATTGCTATGACAACCTTGGCCATGTGATTTCTCAGGTAAGCCTGTTATATGATTCTGCTGAGCTTGCATATCATTTGTTTCAGTATTCAAGGATAATATCAAGGTTAAATTGTCTAAGTACGTGTTCTAATCATGGAAGGTAGCGAATATTGTTATGTTTTCTAAAAAGTAGTAACCAATATATCACATGCTGTTAGCCCTTTACAGAACTTGGCTTAATCTGTATGGTAGCAGTTTGTTATCCTAATTGCATCCAAGCTGGGTGGCAATCCCTCCGTATCAAAATATAAGACGTTTTTGTAGGCTAGTTTAGACTACAAAAACGTCTATATTTTGGTACATAGCTAGTAAAAGTGAGTCCTTCCTCGTCATGCCCAAGATAGTACTGGTAGTGGCAGTTGTAGTTATGAGTCATGACCCCGTCGTGAACAAGGGTAGCTTGATATAGCTTTGCCTTGACGCTTGAAAGGTTCTCAAGCAATCTGTTAAGAAATAAGAATGTTGTTTGTTGGTATCTTGTTTGCTGCTGGATCCAACCTTTCTCTCTTTTGTTCCCTCACAATAATATGCTCTATTCTACTCCCTCTGTAAACTACTCCCTCCGTCCCAAAATTCTCGTCTTCGATTTGTCTAGATACGGATGTATCTAATACTAAAACGTGACTTGATACATCCGTATTTAAACAAATCTAAGACAAGAATTTTGGGACGGAGGGAGTAATATAAGAGCGTTTAGATCACTGAAGTAGTGATTTAAACGCTCTTATATTAGTTTACGGAGGGAGTATATAATGTTTGATTTCGGTATATTGCTTGCCACAACAGTTACTCACGTGATGGTCCTTTGGTTGTTTGGTTGGTTGAATTCGAAACGTATCTGCCAAACAGCAATGCTGGTCTCATTTACTGCGTGAAATGTTTGTTGGTTCTCTAACAAACAAACACTCCAACTTTATTTTCATGTCATGTTCTCAATGTTGCAGGTTCCGGTGTACCAGTCCTTCAACCATGGCTAGGAGATGCTACTTCCTGGGATGTTGGAACAGAATTTGTTAAAACCTGCTATGTCGTGTTGTCATGTTAAGTGCGTCTATCTATTTTGGAGTCAGTTTTTCCCATCATCGAACTTCTGGATAGTGTCAGCTAGGTGTATAAGAATTCTTATTGTTATTGTGCACTAATCTACAAACAGGGGCGCTCGTCTTTTGCTCGTTTACTTATGTATTTGGCCAAGCACTCTTACTCTATTCGACATTCATGAAACATCACTCCCTGCCTTGCACTGGTCCCTGAGGGCGCGTACAACAATCCACCGTGAGCTGTCCATAGTTGGTGCCAGTGGTGGACCTAGTATCTTAGCATTTGGGGTGCCACAATGTGCATACATAGGCAACACAACTTCAGTGCACCTGTCCAAAATTGGTGAATTTTACACTACAAACAGTATAATTTTGTTGAAACACGATCATAATTCCCACTGGAACCTCCAAAAATAGGATCAAGTAATCAATTTACTAGGATTTGTGATGAGCTGGAGAGAGAACAAAGAGAGAGTAGCCTGCTGGTAGCTTCTTAAGTCTGTTCTTTTGTTAGTCGCTCAGCGGTCGGCGGTTCTTTAACTGACTTGTAGGTTCGAGTCGTACACATGACAACAAACTCCAAACTCTTGGCCAGAATCTGTAATATGCTGCCTGCTCTTCAAAAGCAAACTTAGCTTGGAGAAGGACACAGTTACAATTGTCCAAAAGCAAACTTACAACATCTACGGTCGGACGTCTCAAACCGGTCTCAAATGTCTGGACTGACTAGCACCCCTCATATCCGGCCCCATTCCGGAACAGATATGAGGCGGCCCGGGGCGCGTCCGTAACGTCGGACTGATGCTCGGGTCTCATACGAAGTCGGACTGATGCTCGGTCTCATACGAAATCGCTCGGAAACCCAATGACCCGATGAGGGTCTGGGCTATTTAAGCCGGACATTGACCCCCAACACTAGGCACATCCACTTCTCTCGCTCTCCGCGCTGCCAACCCGATCCGCTCTCTGCCTTCCTCTCTGCTTGATCTTTGCGATAGCCATGGCCCGACAGAGGGTCACCACCTACGCTGGGGGGGGGGGGGCGCCTTTGACCAAATGATGAAGGAAAAAATGACGAGGGCTCAGGTTTTCTTTATAAACGTACTAGGAAAGCATTTTAACCACGCCCGGCGTTTCAGTTTGATGGCAAGGACGAAAACCACGTAGTAGCAAGGGAGTTGTAGTAGTCCACCGACAAAGTAGCTGTATAATACGTTCAGTGGCTCATTTCCAATTGGAAAAAAGGAACATCCCATTGTTCAAACAGAACTGAATTTCAACTCAAATTTAGGACTTCCCTAAAAAAGGACCAAATATAGGAGCTTACCACAAAGGCGCTTTGTGAGAAAACAAATCAAGGTGCGGGTACAACTACCTGCCAAAATTCACCTCATCGAGTGAGTGACATAATTCTTTGAAAGTATCTAAAGAATGGACCTTGCTAGGAAGCAAGTGCTTGCCTTTAGGTGTATCCAGCGGCCTCCTATTTTAGGTATGTGACACCCTTTGCGATTCGGTTGGATAATGAAGGTATTACTACCATTTCCTCAAGGTCGCGATAACGGAGCAGTACCCCCGGGCCATGGAGGGGCGGATCTGGAGGGGGAGCAACGACAGTCGAAGGCGGAGTAGTACCCCCAACCCATGAAGGGGCGGATCTGGAGGAGGAACCGGTGGAGCAGGAGTGGGAGGCGGAGCCGGCTGCGGGCTTTGCCATTGAGGACACCATGACAGAGTTCGAGATCACCCAAGCGGAGGAGGTGGCGGAGCAGACCGCCATCCTAGAGTCCATCCAGCAGAGGCCTCGGTGGAGGTCAACCAGCGCTTCCTCCGGCAGCAGATGGTGGAGATCGACGAAATCTTCGCCTCTAGTGAGTCCCACGACGAGCCGAAGTTGCCGCAGGCGGCCATCTACCCGAAGCCCGACACGGAGGTCGTGGACATCTCGATGATGAGTAGCCTAGGGTAGATAGGATATATACATAGTACATTGGTTTTTATTTTGCATGGTTTGTATGGATTTGAGATATATACTATGAGGTATTTGGATGGAGCACACGAATTCTGAGAGGTGACCGGCAACTGTTCGCAAACGCTCCCAACCTATGACCAAATGTTGAAGGAAAAAAATGAGGAGGGCACTGCCCCCATCCTTTGACCAAATGGTGAAGGAAAAAACGAGGAGGGCTCGGGTTAAAAAGAATATCACACAATAGATATTCTTTATAAACGTACCGGGAAATCATTTTAACCACGCCTAGCGTTTTAGTTTTATGGAAAGGACAAAAACTAGGTAGTAGCAAGGGAGCTGTATTATACCTGCCAGCAAATGCCTGCAAAATATGTTCAGTGGCTCATTTTCAATTGAAAAAAAGGAACATCCCATTGTTCAAACAGAACTGAATTTCAACTCAAATTTAGGACTTCCCTTAAAAAGGACCAAATGTAGGAGCTTACCACAAAGGCGCTTTGTGAGAAAACAAGTCAAGGAGCGGATACAACTACCTGCCAAAATTCACCTCATCAAGTCAGTGACATAGTTCTTTGAAAGTATCTAAACAATGGACCTTGCTAGGAAGCAAGTGCTTGCCCTTTAGGTGTATCCAGCGGCCTCCTATTTTAGTATGTGGTGCCCTTTGCGACTCGGTTGGATAACGAGGGTATTACTACCATTTCCTCAAGGTCGCGATAGCGGAGCAGTACCCCCATGCCATGGAGGGGCGGATCCGTAGGGGGCGCAACGGCAGTCGGAGGCGGAGTAGTACCCCCAGCCCATGAAGGGGTGGATCTGGAGGAGGAGGAACCGGTGGAGCCGGAGTGGGAGGCGGAGCCGGCTGCGCGCTATGCCATTGAGGACACCATGACAGAGATCAAGGTTTCCCAAGCCGAGGAGACGACGGAGTGGACCGCCATCTTGGAGTCCATCCAACATAGGCCTCGGTGGAGGTCAACCGACGCTTCCTCCGGCAATAGAGGGTGAAGGTCGATGAAATCTTCGCCTCTAATGAATCCCATGACGAGCCGAAGTTGCCGCAGGCGGCCATCTACCCGAAGCCCGACGCAGAGATCGTGGACATTGGTTTATTGTCAAATGCCTCCACACCATGGCCGGAGTTTACAACATCGTCAGGCATCACATCTTCCTCCTATGGCACCAGTTCATCACAACCCCATTGCAAGATCCAGTTATGCAGAATGCAACAAGCAAGCACAAGCTTAACCTGGGCGGGGAAAGTGTGGAATGGGTTCTGATTTAGGATCTTAATCCTACTCTTCAGAGCTCCAAATGCCCTCTCAACAGTAACTCTAAGACTGGAGTGTCTGAGATTAAACAACTCCTGTGGAGTCCTAGGATAGTTCCGACCAGCGAACTCATTCAGATGGTACCTGGTTTTCCTGAAGGGTGGAAGAACACCTGGCCGACATGCATAGCCAGCATGTCCTTGGTAGAACTTGCCATTGAGGATGTTGATGCCATCAAGAAGACTCATGCTGTCATTGAGAATGTTAGCATCATGTGCTGATCCTTCCCAACCAGCCATCACATATGTGCACTTCAGATCAAAGTCAACAGCAATAAGCACATTCTACCTTGTGTAGTGCTTTCTACCCTATATGTTGCAGACTGACCATGATAGTCTGGCAGTGACATGAATACCATCTATTGCCCCAATGCAATTCTGAAATGGCATTACAAGATTATGTTATGGCTATAGCCGAAGAATACAAGCATATCAAGGCATGAAGTACATACTGCCAGTGCTCACCTTGAAGTATGGATACCATATTGGGCTAGTGCGAATCTTGGTAGGAGTCCGGCTGGTTGGTGACACGATCATTTCTCATCTGAGTTCCCCAACAACATACAACACTTGGCTGAAGTACCTGGAGATGGTCTCCATTGACCTCCTAAAGGTGTTGTGCATTCCCTGAACCTCTAATTATGACCAACAACATGGAGGAGCATGGCTACTTGCTCTTCCACACAGGTGTGGATGCTATCTTGTAGCAGCCCCTGCTCCTGAAGGCCCGCACAAGCCGTGTAAATGGTGATCTTTTCATTCGAAGCATCCACAGAGCCTATGTGTCGTTGCAGTTGTAGATGTAGTTCAGATTCACCATCCTCTCCCGATCCCGGATAAACATTGGACCGTAATTGATGACAGGCCTCCCACCACGACGAACAACTCTCTTGTGCATCAATATGAGCCATGCCTGAATCACAGCTATCAGTGACGCATCCTAAATTACGACTTTCATTCGTGCGTTCATAACCTAGCCGACATCAAGGGTGCACTGAGCAATGGGGAAATCAAGCCTACAACTTGCCTAACGGCCTAACAACCTACCTAACATAGGTGGGGGGAGGGGTGTTACTTTCCGGTGAAGGGAAGGGGCATGGCTGAGTCGAGGACAACCAGGCGGTGGCCAAGAGGAAGGAGAGCAGTTGCTCCTACTGCCGGAAAGTGTTGTTGTTGCGTCCGCCACTTGCGCATATCTGAATCGCCGCCACCGCCGGTGCTAACAATAGAGGAAGTGCTTGTCCTAGGGCTAGTGGTGACTAGTAACCGAGTAAAGGAGGGAAGGGGGTGAGGCTAGATTTGGCGCCATCTCGCCGCGCCCGATTTCTATCTCCCGCCATCCCCAGTCAATTTCGCCTTGCTCCCTCGCGTGTGAGCTGCATCCCTTTAGTGCCGAACCCAGGCTGGCTCGCGGGAAACTGCTGATTTGAGGGTAGCCAGCCAGTCTCTAGGTTTTTTTAAGGTTCGTGCCGAGCCAGCCCACCTCGTATGCAACAAAATGCGTTTTTCTTGGCCCAACTCAGCCTGATTGAGGTGTATGCGGGCTGCTGTGTCCGTTGGAATTGCCGTCGGCGCGGCGGTGCCGCAATCATGGAGGACGTATCACATGGCATCGGATCAAGCTGCATTTGTGAGACGCCACGGACGCGACGAGGTTTGACATAGGGCGCATGCTTAAGTCGTTCTGCAACGATGGTACCTGGACCTTGGTTTGGCTACCTATCCCTAAAAACATACTCGTTTTTTTGTTTGACCATATGCGTCAAGTAGCAGTGTCAGCAAGGATTTCATTTGTGCGAGCATTAGCCAGAAAGAGTGTCCATCATCAACTGTTGTTCAACAATTCAACCGCCAAAAAGAAAAAAGAAAAACTGTCGTTCGACAATCACTGAAGCTTGGGACGGAGCAGAGGAGTCCAACCCGCCAATCAACACACTAGAGACAAGATTACTGTGTTAACACCAGGAGTAAAGGACTGAAGGGGAACCAGATGAAGACTAGCTAGCTCATTCAGATAATTTTGCAAATCTTCAGAAACGCAGACTGCAAGTCATAAGTTCAAACTGAAAAGCCATCATCACCCAAACAAATGCGAGGAGTACGGGCACATGTATGAATATAATTCACTCAAGAATCCAATAACTTCCTATAATATGAAGATTACCAATAGTCAGATAAGTGTTAGAAGTTTCTTTTATTGATTGGTATACATGATTTTTCTGTCTTTTCCATGGGGTTAAAACCGTAAACCACAGCCAAGTTTGTAGCAACCAATTTACAACAAATCAAAATTCACCAAATTGACCTGATACAAACTGGACCACTAAAATTGAAGAGAATATATATATATATAGACCACTAAAAACATATGTATCCGACGACCAAAACGAAAATTCTAGGCAGGGCCATGTTCCCTCGGCACCGCTCCTAAAAATGTGCAACGAGTACGAGGCAAACCACCACCACGGCCGTCCCTGGTCGATCATACAGTGTAATGGTGGTTGTCGACGGTCTCCATGTCGAGGCCCTTGAGCCTCACCGCCGACTCCACCCTCCCCTTGAGCGTGCTGAGCTCGCGCAGCCTCGCCATCTCCGCCCGGCGCTTGGCCTGCTCGGCCATCTCCGAGAGCTCGCCGTAGTTGCTCCTCTCCTGCGGCGTGCTGTTCGGGTCCGCCGTCGGCAGGCCGTGCAGCGTCCGCTGCGCCGTCGCCCACTGCAGCTCCCGCTTCTCCTTCCCGTAGTCCTTCTTGTTCGTGAAGGCGATCTGTTTGTTCACCACACAATGTTAGGATGGGATCACCTAAGAAACATTGCCACATAACCTTGAGATCATCGCTACATGTTTGTCCATGGTGTACCTTGTTCTCGAAGAGGGTGTCCCATGCCTTGCCGCTGAGCGCGTAGCCGATGGCGAACTTGAACAGGTCCAAGGGGATGAAGGTGATGATGCTGTAGAGCCAGATCACGCCGGCCCAGCCCCAGCCGATGCCTCTGATGTGCGCAAACGGCAAGTTGCAGTAGACGGCGATGACGGTGGCGATCTGCAATGGCAACAACATCAATATATGTTGCACCTACAAATGAATATGAACGCACGCACTCCATTGTTGCTGTGAGGCCGGGTGGGGCGGGCTTACGATCTGCGCGACGACAAAGGCGAAGCAGAGCCAGAGCCCCGGGCGCTCCTGGAAGCACCAGCGGCGCGACCGGGTGACGAAGATGAGGGCCTGGCTAATAATGCTCACTTGAAGGTAGAGGGCAGACATCATCGCATCCTTGTTGCCCCTTAGCGAACGCACGTGGAACTTCTCCTGCAATTTGGAAACAAACAGGAACATTCAGCATATTGTCTGAAAAACAGCATGAGCCACGCCCATATCTCGTCTAGTTTGGAGGGATTATACATGGCATGGATTGAAACAACGCTTACGCTGAAGAAGTCAGTGCTGGTCATGGCGAAGAAGAAGACCACGGTCGTGACGGCAAGGTAGGCGCCGTAGACGATGCCGGTGATGAAGATCTCCGGCAGCTTCCAGCTATCTGGGTGTGGGGATGGCTTCACTCTGTCCTTGGAGATGGTCATGATTGTGCCTGAGTTGAGTAGATCAATCAAACAAATGAGCCTGGCAAATGAGCAATGGACATTAACATGTTTGTTTGGCATAATGAAGTTGAGACCCACCGTCGTTCAGAATGGCAATGACCAGGATCATAAACGGCGAGAAATCGAACTTCCAAATCAGCGCGATCAGCATAAACCCTAGCTGCAGTTCAGTTCCACAGCAGAAAACAAATTAAATCAAGTCCAATCTACATACCTACCTACAAGTATAGGACCTTGATAAGTTCAGAATAAATTTGACTTACCACTATACGGATAGTGATGGACACCGCGTAGATCTAGTACATTGACAACAAGGGCATAAGGATTAGTCAGAGTTATTTGTACAAAAGTTACGAGAACGTAAATGAGTTTGGGAGAATGCTCACGGTGTAGTTCTTCATCCTCTGGAATATGGCACGGCTAGTCAGCACGGCGCTGATGATGACGCTGAGCCCCGGCTCGGTGAGCACGATGTCCGATGCGCTCCTGGCGGCGTCGGTGGCGTCCGCAACGGCGATGCCAATGTCGGCCTTCTTCAGAGCCGGCGCGTCGTTCACGCCGTCCCCGGTCATCCCGCAGATGTGCTTCATCTGCTGCAGCTTCTTGACGATCTCGTACTTGTGCTCGGGAAAGACACCGGCGAAGCCATCGGCCTTCTCGATGAGCTCGTCAACGGGGAGCGACACGATGGACTCGTCGACGCTCTGTCCGAGCAGGGCGGACGAGGGGTACATGTTGGTGCCCATGCCGAGCCTCCTGCCCGTCTCCTTGGCGATGGCCAGCTGATCGCCCGTGATCATCTTGACGTTGACGCCGAGATTGAGCGCCTGCTTGATCGTCTCGGCGCTGTCGTGCCTGGGCGGGTCGAGGAGCGGCAGAAGTCCGACGAACTCCCAAGGCCCCCCGGAGCTGTCCTTGCTCCTCTCCGGCACCTCCTGCCTGGCCACCGCCAGGGACCGGAGGCCGCGCTCGGCGTACTTGTCGATGATGGCGTGCGCTTTGTTCTTGACATCGTCTCTGCAGTTGCACAGTTCCAAGATCTGCTCGGGAGCACCCTTGCTGACACGGTGCCACGTGCCGTCGGCGGCGTCTTGGTAGGTGAGTGCGGTGCGCTTGTCGACGGGGTTGAAGGGGAGGAAGTGCATCTCCTGGATGCCAGCCCTGGCCTCCTTTGGGTCGGCGAGCATGCCGACCATGGCAGCGTCGATGGCGTCCTGGTTCTCCACCCTGGATGCCATGGCGGCGAAAAGCAACACCTCGTCCTTGGCGACGCCCGCGGCGAACACCTCGATGAGGTTGCGGTCGACGCTGAGCTTGTTGAGGGTGAGCGTGCCCGTCTTGTCGCTGCAGAGCACGTCCATGCCGGCCATCTCCTCGATGGCCGTCATGCGCTTGGTGATGGCGCCCTGCTTCGACAGCCGATGTGAGCCGATGGCCATGGTGACCGACAGCACAGTGGGCATCGCGATCGGGATGCCGCCGATGAGGAGCACAAGGAGGTTGTCGATGCCGTCGCGGTACCGGCGGTGCTGGATGAAGTACATGACGATGATCTCGACGATCATGCCGATGGCGATGGCGCCAATGCAGAAGTTACCAATGGCCCGGAGCACCTTCTGGAAGTGGCCGACCTGGTTGGTGCTGTCCACGAGGTGTGCCGCCTTGCCGAAGAAGGTGTGCACGCCGGTGGCGATGACGACGGCCTCGATCTCGCCCTGCTTGCACGTGGACCCCGAGTAGACGCTGTCGCCGGGGTTCTTGGTGACGGGCAGCGACTCGCCCGTGAGCGCCGACTGGTCGATCTTGAGCGGGTCTCCCTCGAGCAGGAGGCGCGCATCGGCCGGGACTATGTCGCCGAGCTTGATGCTGATGATGTCGCCGGGCACGAGGATGGAGGCGTCCTGCTCGCTCCACCTGCCGTCGCGGAGCACCTTGGTCTTGGGGGCGAGGTTGGCCATGAGCGCCTTGGCCGAGCTACCGGCGTTGCTCTCCTCGATGTAAGAGATGGTGGAGTTGAGCAGGAGCAGCGCGATGATGCCGACGAAGTCCTGCCAGTCCGGCGGCCTGCCGCCGCCGTTGGCCAGTGCGATGGCCATGATGGCAGCCACCTCCATCACCCACGACAGCGGGTTCCACATGAACCCCAGGAATTTGAGGATCTCGCTCTCCTGCGCACGCAATCTATCTAAGAAACAGTTTTGCTAGAACTCATCTAGATGAGATATAGTTTGGTCTCATTCACCTTTTATTGCCATTAGATGTAGTGCTATAAGGTGTGTGTGCTAACGTGGATTGTATTTGTTCTTGTTTTCAAAGTGAATGAGACCAAATTATATCTCATCTAGATGAGTTTTAGGTACTCCCATCTAGAAATCCTAACGAAGATGATATAAATTTCGGCAACGAAATGAAGAACTAATTCGCTTCAAACAATATCCATCTAAGAACTACGTAATGAATTGCACCGAACCTTTTTCTCTTCGAGTTTGTTGGGGCCGAAGACGGCGATGCGCTCCTGGCCATCCTTGGAGGTGAGGCCTGCCTGGCTGCACTGGAGGTTCTCGAACACCTCCTCTACGGGGATGTTCTCCTGCAATGCACGCACGGATTAACGAAGAAAACAACTGGATTCGCATGCACTAACTGAACTCCATCTTCGGGTAGAGACTGGAATCTATCTTCTGATAAAGATGGTTACTGAATAACATCGATAGGATTAGATGGAGAGAAAAAAGCGGGAGGTGGTTGCAGATCACGAAAAGTGCAAAACAAAAGAGAGAGAGAAACAAAGACGATCGATCGGTGCGGTGCCTCTCAACTCGCCCGTGAAGCCAACAATAAAAGTGCTACCAGATCGGTGCATATTGGGTTACATGAACGATCCGTGACGTGATAATGGGTTAAGGCATAGACCAAGATTGGATCTACGCTTACATCTTCTCCACTAGAATTATCATTAGTAGGTTTTCTTAATGATCTTTAGAACATATAACAACTTAACAGATTCGATAGAAACACGCATAAAAAGGTTGGCAAGAACTAGCTTGCATTATACTGCATGAAAATTAGCGAGGTTGGCTCACCAAGTCGACGGCCTCATTCTTGATCCGCTCTAGACCTTCGGCCGCCGCCGCCGCCGCCATGTTGATTGCCGACGGGGAGCCCCGGAGGCCGCAGCGCCCAACTATGCACGTACGTATACGTAGTATCCAAACCGAAGGTGGGGCTTTTGCCGAAGCAGCCGCGTTTGGTTTTATAGCTGGAAGATGGAAGGGCGGTGGGTGCGTCGTGTTGGCTGCTCCGTCCTATTCAAATCAGCTACTACCAGATTTACCCCTTATCTCATTCTCTCAAAAATTAAAAGAACTCCTTATCTCTTGTTCTGATTTTTATTTGGACTTTATAAGAGGTGGTAAAAGAACTGGGAGAGAGACGATAGGGCGCTGGCTAGATGAGAGCCTAAACCATGTGGGTCTGTAGGGGAATCTATCTATTCAGATTTGGAGCTTTGGTGGCCGCTAGGCTCCGGCTATAAGGGTGTTATAAATTCATGAATATATTTAAGGTTCATTAGTAATATTTTTTCAGTTCATGAATATTTTTAAAAATTGATACCATTATTCAAATTTACAAAAAAATAGAAATATGATTTTTTTAACTTTTTTCCTAATTTGCAAAAAAATAAAGATTTTTATACATCTTTTGATTTGATGACCATTTTCAAATAATAATACGGTAGCCGGCTTTTTATGAGCTAGCAGTGGAGCTAGCGGAAAAAAAAACCTTGTCCGAGCAAGGGCTTCATGGACCGATCCATGTCAATATTATAGCAGCAATTGCACAATTTCAACGTGGATATGAGCTCCCAAAGTGATCCGAAAAAAGGCTCCCAAGAGACTCACACAACAACCACCGGTTTACACCAAAGCTGAAACATGTAAGAACACCACAACCACGCAACAAACGGAAAAATGCGAGAAAAATTGCAATCCCTACCGCGTAATAGTGCACCTTCACGCCTTCATCGACGTTGTTTTTTGACCGGAAGACCTAGAGCTAACTTTCGACATGGGCTATCCAGACAAGTACTTCGAGAAATGGTTTATGAACGGTAAAGTCAAACTTTCTAGTATATTATATCACAGCTTTATTACATAAGGAGATACAATGAGAAATCTTTGCCATCCAATCTGATTAGAATATCATAAAGTATAAGTGGTAGAACTATTTTTAGGAATATTTCATCAATTCATTTTCATTTCATTTGTACCCCTGGCAAACTCAAACTCTCGTCGAAATGGTCTCTATTCACATGTATGAAATACATATATGAAATACGTATGTGGAGTTCCCTAGAATTTCATGTGATTCAGTAAATAGAATATAGATTCTATGATTGCTAGATCGATCCATAGGGATTGATGAAGAGTGATATCTCTAACAACAGCTCATCACGTATAAATGAGAAAAACACGGTCAAAACATAAGTAAACCCAAGCCGACACAGATGAAAAAAAAATACCGACCACAGTAACCCGGTAGAAAAAAGAAAGATATCCCATCAATGAAGAACATGGCAGCGAAGCATGGCTTAGGGCATGTACAATGATTGATAAGATAATCTTATCTCAAAACTTGCATGTAATTTAGAAATGACAAAAGAAATATCTACAATGGGTCATCTCTTAGCCTTATCTTCAATAACTAGTTGTTCCTAAAAATATGGTGAGACATATATTATGCTAAAAGGTCATCTCTTACCTTCTCTTAAATAAGAGAAGACACGTTTTTTCTTAGGAGTTCTCTCTCCTTCACCTCATCATTTATCCTATGTGGTAATCCTAAGATAGCATCATGGTACATGCCCTTAGCCTCCAGTGATAAAAGTAAACGTGAGTGATCTTTGCTTCTTCAAATGTGTATCAAAGGCAACTTTGACGAGCATGTCCTTGGTAATAAAAGTGGCTCATGGGAAGTTTACTAATTCGAGCCATGCGTGTATGCATGCTGCTGGCCGGGCACCACACAGAGGCAAGGGATATACTCCATATGGACCATATATATTCACATGTGTACACGCTTTGCTTGTCCTCTCGTACATACCCTTTATTCTTAGCTCGGGTGCCCTAGCTACGTACCTATTGTCCAGCCATTTTGGCAGCATCCCTTTTTTGTCGAATCATTCCTAGCTTGGTTATTTGCAGTGCAAAGAGAAGGGAACATCCATACCAACACGCAAAGATGGGTGTGTAGATAAAAAAACGTAGTACGGACATAGACTTCAGCTTTCCGTGACATAATCTATTGGTTGCTTTATAAACAATTTTCAAGCATGCATTTCTAGATATAAGAATGTATGCAGGGTTGTAGTGTAACACAGCTGCCGCGACAACGAGAGAGGGCCGTTTTGACTATGGGGTGCGTATGCTCCCTAATGAACAATACATTCAAAATAAATAGTAAATGAAATTTAAAAAATATGATTTTTTTAGATGTTCTTGTTAGTGTAACAAATGTGCTTGCCAGTTTTCATGCGAAATGGGAAGACGGTGCTTTGTCGGTGAAAAAAATAAAAATAAATGTAACATTTGTCGTTCTATTTTTTTTTCACAGATCAAAATACTTAAACTTCCTTCCTAAAAATTTGCAGGTAGCGTTTTGGTGTGACAATGAACACACCTTTTTTTTCAAATTCTTTTAACATTTACAAAATACATTTTTGGTGGGCAGAAGCATATGCTCCCAAGAGCCGAACTGGATTTCCGGAACAAGAGGTCTATTATTTGTCCAATTCACAATGAATTTGCACACAAGTTTTTTCTCCAGGGTTTGCTAGAGACGAGGCGACTAGGAGGCAACTAGCACTTACGGCGGGAGGGTGGCAGAACCCAGGATCCTAGTGTCCCCGTCCGTTTCTTGTAAGTTCTTCGCCACACATGAAGTTGGGCACTGACGACGATGGGAATAAGGGAAACTTCAATGCTATACCTCAAACCGCCCCTAAATAGTTGGACAGCAGTGCCCTGACATTTTTTTGCCATCTAATGCTTCGTCGCAAATGTTTGAACGTCCATGTCGGTGGGGCAGGAACGGGCGTCACCTTTTCGTTTGATGAAGACATCTCATCATGTCTTTATTAAACTCTTCTTGGTGATGTTTAAATTTGTTCATTACCTGTTGGATCCATTTCCTGCTAATAAATACTATTAAAGATATATATCTTTTCTTGTTTAACTTGCTCAACGCTTTTACCCTTTTCTTTTAACTTTCTGAATTCATTCATGTTTTTAACATTGTACACTTTTTCTGAGAACTTAGTTGATCCTTCAGTACACCTTCTTTGCTGCAAGCGCCATCGCATGCGTTAGGAAGGTGACAGCCTCATCCAAGTTCTTCATTTCCCTCAAGAAATCAGCGAATTTCATGTTCAACTTCTCCATTTCCTCTCCGCTGGCTATGTTTTCTGCTCCTTCGCCCGATGCCATGCTTTCGTTAAGGCTCGTTGTTGCTGAAAGGGCATTTCCCGCCTTATGTTTTGGTGTTGATGACAACACAATTTGCGGACTGGCCATGTGTCTAAGCTGCTCATGTATTATTATACGACACAAGACGGTTGGATACCCCTCCGGATGGAAAAGAGCGAAGACGAGATTTTTGACGCGTTTTATTTCTTTGGTTGTAGGAAATCTGTACTATTAAGAGGGGGTCTGCATCGGAAGGTACGGTGGAATCAAACACGTACACAAATACATATTGCACTCGCGATATAGGCTTTCCATTTTGAGGAGAGACTCAACATGGCACCCGCAGGGTTTGCGTGCGGGTAATGCTCACCGAACCTGCACCCATCCCAATATTTTTTGTCCAGACCGTACCCGCACCCGCACCTCGGGTTTCATATTGTTCCCGCTACCCATACCCGGCCAGGTGCGGGTAATACCCACGGTTAAAAATACACTTCTCTGTCACCTTTGAATTCACATTTTACCATGTATAATTTTAACATTTTAGCATGTAAAATACAACATTTAAGCATGTATATTTAGCATTTCAGCTGAGGCGAGATGGGGAGATGGGGTTTGTGTTCTGTAAGTGGGACGACGCAATGGGTGGGCGAGGGGAGGGGAGGAGATTTTGTGTGCAGATTTGGGCTGGGTTAGGCTAGGCTTTTCCCTTTACTAGTGAATGACATAGGAGACCTACCTGCAAGATGTACTAATATGCGGCCGGGTAGGCGGGTAACCCGCCTTACCCGTTGGGTACATTTTTTCCCCATTTACAAACCAATGGGTATTTAACTTTCCCAAACACTTACCCAAATAGGGCTTTTACCCATCCGGTTTGCGGGTAGCGGGTACCCATTGCCATGTGCAGGAGAGACCCTCACGTCTAACTACTGCATGAGATTGCACCCAAGCGGTTGTATTTCTCTGGGCTCCGGTTGTACCGCTCCGTCGAAGGATAGTGCACCTCGGAGCCCTGCCCTTGGCGGTTGTATCGGCTATTACGGCGGTTGTACCGCTTAGTCCTTGAACAATACTATCAGCCCTAGTAACGCTCCAACTACCGCCGGGAGGGTGATTCCTCTTGGGTTGGGGCAGTGGTACACGATAGTGGTTGGACGGTTGTTTCGGTTATTTTCATAATAACCATTCCCCTAGAGGTAGTACCGCACATGACTCAACTAGCCACTTGTGCACGCTTGTGGGGGTAGTTGTATCCGCGCGAGTACCGCCCCAACTACCGCTCGAGGGTGATTCCTCCTGGTTTGGTGGTGTGGTACTGCGCGGTGGTGAAAGAACCACGGTGTCGCCTAGAGGAGGGCGAGGGGGCTGAATAGTCGTTTTTAAAACTTCTACGGATTTGGCTTTATCCTAATGAGGAAATAAACTAAGAGGATACTTGTCAAGTACAAATCCTAAATATACCAGGCTCAACTAAGTGCACCAACGACTTAATCCGAACGATATGAGCACAACAAGGATACTAATAAGCACAAGTAAGTTACACAAACTTACTTGAGCAATATCACAAGATATGGAAGTGTATGGCACAAATTAGCAATTCACACTAAGCACAAGATATATCAATAGTAGCAAGTATGAATTGCAGGAATGTAAAGTGTAGGCCTAAATAATCTCTACAAGGAAATAGCCAACACAATATAATGATGACAATGAGATATAGTGAATGCACGGTCAAGTGACCAAAGTAAACCACAAGTAGAGAAATAGGGTTAGGGATAACCGCAGTCACATAGACAAGGATATATCCCGATGTTCACTTCATTGGAGGGATGCTAGTCACCGTTAGAGAGGTAGATGTTACCACGAAGGCACACCAACGTCATGAAGGCTCACCCTATTCTCCTTAAGATATCACCAAGAAGGCGATTCCCAACCACTAGTGGTAGACCTTGAGGCGGACTCCAAACCTTCACAAACTTTCCGGGGGACAAATCACAAGTTGATTCCTCACCGGAACACTCCTACCTCCTAGGAGTCTCCAACCTCCAAGAGTAACAAGATCAAGGGGGAAATGCTCAAGACTTGCTCAAATCACAAATTGCTCAAAAGTTGTCTGGCCTTAAACAGATGATGGAGAACACCAATTTAGTCATCCTACTATGGGACACAATAGAGGAATACAGAAATCTGACTACTGAAGAACAACATAGCAGAGTTATCCTAAAAGCTCATCTATAATCCTACCTCCACTCTCAGAAACTTTACTGGAAACAAAGAGCTAATATCAGAACTATCAAGTTTGGTGAAGCCAACACAAAATTCTTTTAGGCTAAGGCCACCATTAAATACAAAAACAATTACATTGCCATCCTCAAAGATGAGGCTGACCATGAACACAGTGAGCACCAAGCTGTTGGGGAACGTTGCAGAAAATTAAAATTTTTCCTACGGTTTCACCAAGATCCATCTATGAGTTCATCTAAGCAACGAGTCATGGGAGATGCATCTACATACCACTTTGTAGATCGCGAGCGGAAGCGTTCAAAAGAACGGGGTTGAAGTAGTCGTTCTCGTCGTGATCCTATCACCGGAGATCCTAGCGCCGAACGGACGGCACCTCCGCGTTCAACACACGTACGGAGCGGATGACGTCTCCTCCTTCTTGATCCAGCAAGGGGGAAGGAGAGGTTGATGATGATGGCTCTAGCAGCAGCACAACGGCGTGGTGGTGGTGGAACAACAGCACTCCGGCAGGGCTTCGCCAAGCACGTGACGGAGGAGGAAGAGGTGTAGCAGGGGGAGGGAGGCGCCAGAACTTCAGGGTACGGCTGCCCCCTCCCCCTCCCTTTATATAGGCCCCCAGGGGGGGCGCCGGCCTGGGAGATCCAATCTCCCAAGGGGGCGGCGGCCAAGGGGGGTGGAGTACCCCCCAAGGCAAGTGGGGCGCCCCCCCCACCCTAGGGTTTCGACCCTAGGCGCAGGGGGTGGGCCAAGGGGGGCGCACCAGCCCACTATGGGCTGGTTCCCCTCCCCACTTAAGCCCTTGGGGCCCTCCGGGATGGGTGGCCCCACCCAGTGGACCCCCGGGACCCTTTCGGTGGTCCCGGCACAATACCGGGTGACCCCGAAACTTTCCCGATGGCCGAATTATCACTTCCTATATATAATTCTTCACCTCCGGACCATTTCGGAACTCCTCGTGACGTCCGGGATCTCATCCGGGACTCCGAACAACATTCGGTATGCTGCATACTCATATTCATACAACCCTAGCGTCACCGAACCTTAAGTGTGTAGACCCTACGGGTTCGGGAGACACGTAGACATGACCAAGACGGCTCTCGGGCAATAACCAATAGCGGGATCTGGATACCCATGTTGGCTCCCACATGCTCCTCGATGATCTCATCGGATGAACCATGATATCGAGGATTCGAATAACCCCGTATACAATTCCCTTTGTCAATCGGTACGTTACATGCCCGAGACTCGATCGTCGGTATCCCAATACCTCGTTCAGTCTCGTTACCGGCAAGTCACTTTACTCGTACCGTAATGCATGATCCTGTGACCAAACACTTGGTCACTTTGATCTCATTATGATGATGCATTACCGAGTGGGCCCAGAGATACCTCTCCTTCATACGGAGTGACAAATCCCAGTCTCGATCCGTGTCAACCCAACAGACACTTTTGGAGATACCTGTAGTGCACCTTTATAGTTACCCAGTTACGTTGTGATGTTTGGTACACCCAAAGCACTCTTACGGTATCCGGGAGTTACACGATCTCATGGTCTAAGGAAGAGATACTTGACATTGAAAAAAGCTCTAGCAAAACGAACTACACGATCTTGTGCTATGCTTAGGATTGGGTCTTGTCCATCACATCATTCTCCTAATGATGTGATCCCGTTGTCAATGACATCTAATGTCCATAGTCAGGAAACCATGACTATCTGTTGACCAACGAGCTAGTCAACTAGAGGCTCACTAGGGACTTGTTATGGTCTATGTATTCACACGTGTATTATGATTTCCGGATAATACAGTTATAGCATGAATAAAAGACAATTATCATGAACAAGGAAATATAATAATAACCCTTTTATTATTGCCTCTAGGGCATATTTCCAACAGTCTCCCACTTGCACTAGAGTCAATAATCTAGTTACATTGTGATGAATCGAACACCCATAGAGTTCTGGTGTTGATCATGTTTTGCTCGCGAGAGAGGTTTAGTCAACGGATCTGCGACATTCAGATCCGTATGTACTGTGCAAATATCTATGTCTCCATCTTGAACATTTTCACGGATGGAGTTGAAATGACGCTTGATGTGCCTGGTCTTCTTGTGAAACCTGGGCTCCTTGGCAAGGGCAATAGCTCCATTGTTGTCACAGAAGAGTTTGATCAGCCCCGACGCATTGGGTATGACTCCTAGGTCGGTGATGAACTCCTTCACCCAAATTGCTTCATGCGCTGCCTCCGAGGCTGCCATGTACTCCGCTTCACATGTAGATCCCGCCACGACGCTCTGCTTGTAGCTGCACCAGCTTACTGCTCCACCATTCAACATATACACGTATCCGGTTTGTGACTTAGAGTCATCCAGATCTGTGTCGAAGCTAGCGTCGACGTAACCCTTTACGACGAGCTCTTCGTCACCTCCATAAACGAGAAACATGTCCTTCGTCCTTTTCAGGTACTTTAGGATATTCTTGACCGCTGTCCAGTGTTCCTTGCCGGGATTACTTTGGTACCTTCCTACCAAACTTACGGCAAGGTTTACATCAGGTCTGGTACATAGCATGGCATACATAATAGATCCTATGGCTGAAGCATAGGGGATGACACTCATCTCTTCTTTATCTTTTCCGTGGTCGGGCATTGAGCCGAGCTCAATCTCACACCTTGCAATACAGGCAAGAACCCCTTCTTGGACTGATCCATTTTGAACTTCTTCAAAATCTTATCAAGGTATGTGCTTTGTGAAAGACCTATGAGGCATCTCGATCTATCTCTATAGATCTTGATGCCTAATATATAAGCAGCTTCTCCAAGGTCCTTCATTGAAAAACACTTATTCAAGTAGGCCTTAATGCTGTCCAAAAGTTCTATATCATTTCCCATCAAAAGTATGTCATCTACATATAATATGAGAAATGCTACAGAGCTCCCACTCACTTTCTTGTAAACGCAGGCTTCTCCATAAGTCTGCATAAACCCAAACGCTTTGATCATCTCATCAAAGCGAATGTTCCAACTCCGAGATGCTTGCACCAGCCCATAAATGGATCGCTGGAGCTTGCATACTTTGTTAGCATTCTTAGGATCGACAAAACCCTCCGGCTGCATCATATACAGTTCTTCCTTAAGATGCCCGTTAAGGAATGCCGTTTTGACGTCCATCTGCCATATCTCATAATCATAGTATGCGGCAATTGCTAACATGATTCGGACGGACTTAAGCTTCGCTACGGGAGAGAAAGTCTCATCGTAGTCAATCCCTTGAACTTGCCGATAACCCTTAGCAACAAGTCGAGCTTTATAGATGGTGACATTACCATCCGTGTCCGTCTTCTTCTTAAAGATCCATTTGTTTTCTATCGCTCGCCGATCATCGGGCAAGTCAGTCAAAGTCCATATTTTGTTTTCATACATGGATTCTATCTCGGATTTCATGGCTTCTAGCCATTTGTTGGAATCTGGGCCCGCCATTGCTTCTTCATAGTTCGAAGGTTCACCGTTGTCCAACAACATGATTTCCAGGATAGGGTTGCCGTACAACTCTGGTGCGGAACGTGTCCTTGTGGACCTACGAAGTTTAGTAGCAACTTGATCCGAAGTACCTTGATCATCATCATTATTTTCCTCTTCAGTTGGTGTAGGCATCACAGGAACATTTTCCTGAGCTGCACTACTATCCCGTTCAAGAGGTATTACTTCATCGAGTTCTACTTTCCTCCCACTTACTTCTTTCGAGAGAAACTCTTTTTCCAGAAAGGATCCGTTCTTGGCAACAAAGATCTTGCCCTCGGATCTTAAGTAGAAGGTATACCCAATGGTTTCTTTAGGGTATCCTATGAAGACGCATTTTTCCGACTTGGGTTCGAGCTTTTCAGGCTGAAGTTTCTTGACATAAGCATCGCATCCCCAAACTTTTAGAAACGACAGCTTAGGTTTCTTCCCAAACCATAATTCATACGGAGTCGTCTCAACGGATTTAGATGGTGCCCTATTTAAAGTGAATGTAGCTGTCTCTAGAGCGTATCCCCAAAATGATAGCGGTAAATTGGTAAGAGACATCATAGATCGCACCATATCCAATAGAGTGCGATTACGATGTTCGGACACACCATTATGCTGAGGTGTTCCAGGCGGCGTGAGTTGTGAAACGATTCCACATTTTCTTAAGTGTGTACCAAATTTGTGACTTAAATATTCTCCTCCATGATCTGATCGTAAGAATTTTATCTTTCGGTCACGTTGATTCTCTACTTTATTCTGAAATTCCTTGAACTTTTCAAAGGTCTCAGACTTGTGTTTCATCAAGTAGACATACCCATATCTACTCAAGTCATCAGTGAGAGTGAGAACATAACGATATCCTCCGCGAGCCTCAATGCTCATTGGACCGCACACATCGGTATGTATGATTTCCAACAAGTTGGTTGCTCGCTCCATTGTTCCGGAGAACGGGGTCTTGGTCATTTTGCCCATGAGGCATGGTTCGCATGTGTCAAATGATTCATAATCGAGAGACTCTAAAAGTCCATCAGCATGGAGCTTCTTCATGCGCTTGACACCAATGTGACCAAGGCGGCAGTGCCACAAGTATGTGGGACTATCGTTATCAACTTTACATCTTTTGGTATTCATGTTATGAATATGTGTAACATTACGTTCGAGATTCATTAAGAATAAACCATTGACCATCGGGGCATGACCATAAAACATATCTCTCATATAAATAGAACAACCATTATTCTCAGATTTAAATGAGTAGCCATCTCGTATTAAACGAGATCCAGATACAATGTTCATGCTCAAACTTGGCACTAAATAACAATTATTGAGGTTTAAAACTAATCCCGTAGGTAAATGTAGAGGTAGCGTGCCGACAGCGATCACATCGACCTTGGAACCATTCCCGACGCGCATCGTCACCTCGTCCTTCGCCAGTCTCCGCTTATTCCACAGCTCCTGCTGTGAGTTACAAATGTGAGCAACGGCACCGGTATCAAATACCCAGGAGTTACTACGAGTACTGGTAAGGTACACATCAATTACATGTATATCAAATATACCTTTAGTGTTGCCGGCCTTCTTGTCTGCTAAGTATTTGGGGCAGTTCCGCTTCCAGTGACCCTTCCCCTTGCAATAAAAGCACTCATTTTCAGGCTTGAGTCCATTCTTTGACTTCTTCCCAGCAACTGGCTTACCGGGTGCGGCAACATCTTTGCCGTCCTTCTTGAAGTTCTTCTTACCCTTGCCCTTCTTGAACTTAGTGGTCTTATTGACTATCAACACTTGATGTTCTTTCTTGATTTCAACCTCTGCTGACTTCAGCATTGAAAATACTTCAGGAATGGTCTTCACCATCCCCTGCATATTGTAGTTCATCACAAAGCTCTTGTAGCTTGGTGGGAGCGACTGAAGGATTCTGCCAATGACCGCCTCATCCGGGAGGTTAATGTCCAGCTGGGACAGGCGGTTGTGCAACCCAGACATTTTGAGTATATGCTCACTGACAGAACTATTTTCCTCCATCTTACAACTATAGAACTTGTCGGAGACTTCATATCTCTCGACCCGGGCATGAGCTTGGAAAACTAGTTTCAGCTCCTCGAACATCTCATATGCTCCGTGTTGCTCAAAACGCTTTTGGAGCCCTGGTTGTAAGCTGTAAAGCATGCCGCACTGAACGAGGGAGTAATCATCAGCGCGAGACTGCCAAGCATTCATAATGTCTTGGTTCTCTGGGACGGGTGCATCACCTAGCGGTCCTTCTAGGACATATTGTTTCCTGGCAGCTATGAGGATGATCCTCAGGTTCCGGACCCAGTCCGTATAGTTGCTGCCATCATCTTTCAGCTTGGGTTTCTCTAGGAACGCGTTGAAGTTCATGTTGACATGAGCGGCAGCCATTTGATCTACAAGACATATTTGCAAAGGTTTTAGACTAAGTTCATGATAATTAAGTTCATCTTATCAAATTATTATAATGAACTCCCACTCAGATTAGACATCCCTCTAGTCATCTAAGTGTTACACGATCCGAGTCGACTAAGCCGTGTCCGATCATCACGTGAGACGGACTAGTCATCGTTGGTGAACATCTCCATGTTCATCGTATCTTCCATACGACTCGTGTTCGACCTTTCGATCTCTGTGTTTCGAGGCCATGTCTATACATGCTAGGCTCGTCAAGTTAACCCTAAGTGTTCTGCATGTGTAAATCTGTCTTACACCCGTTGTATGTGAACGTAAGGATCTATCACACCCGATCATCACGTGGTGCTTCGAAACGACGAACTTTAGCAACGATGCACACTTTGGGGGAACACTTTCTTGAAATTATTATAAGGGATCATCTTATTTACTACCGCCGTTCTAAGTAAACAAGATGCATAAAACATAATAAACATCACATGCAATTATATAGTAGTGACATGATATGGCCAATATCATATAGCTCCTTTGATCTCCATCTCCGGGGCTCCATGATCATCTTCGTCACTGGCATGACACCATGATCTCCATCATCATGATCTCCATCATTGTGTCTTCATGAAGTTGTCACGCCAACGACTACTTCTACTTCTATGGCTAACGCGTTTAGCAATAAAGTAAAGTAATTTACATGGCGTTCTTCAATGACATGCAGGTCATACAAAAAAATAAAGACAACTCCTATGGCTCCTGCCGGTTGTCATACTCATCGACATGCAAGTCGTGATTCCTATTACAAGAACATGATCTCATACATCACAATATATCATTCATCATTCATCACAACTTCTGGCCATATCACATCATATGTCAATTGCTGCAAAAACAAGTTAGACGTCCTCTAATTGTTGTTGCATCTTTTATGTGGCTGCAATTGGGTTCTAGCAAGAACGTTTTCTTACCTACGAATAACCACAACGTGATTTTGTCAACTTCTATTTACCCTTCATAAGGACCCTTTTCATCGAATCTGCTCCAACTAAAGTGGAAGAGACAGACACCCGCCAGCCACCTTATGCAACTAGTGCATGTTAGTCGGTGGAACCAGTCTCACGTAAGCGTACGTGTAAGGTTGGTCCGGGCCACTTCATCCCACAATACCGCTGAAGCAAGATAAGACTAGTAGCGGCAAGCAAGTTGACAAGATCTACGCCCACAACAAAATTGTGTTCTACTCGTGCAATAGAGAGCTACACATAGACCTAGCTCTGATACCACTGTTGGGGAACGTTGCAGAAAATTAAAAATTTTCCTACGGTTTCACCAAGATCCATCTATGAGTTCATCTAAGCAACGAGTCATGGGAGATGCATCTACATACCACTTTGTAGATCGCGAGCGGAAGCGTTCAAAAGAACGGGGTTGAAGTAGTCATTCTCGTCGTGATCCTATCATCGGAGATCCTAGCACCGAACGGACGGCACCTCCGCATTCAACACACGTACGGAGCGGATGACGTCTCCTCCTTCTTGATCCAGCAAGGGGGAAGGAGAGGTTGATGATGATGGCTCCAGCAGCAGCACAACGACGTGGTGGTGGTGGAACAACAGCACTCCGGCAGGGCTTCGCCAAGCACGTGACGGAGGAGGAAGAGGTGTAGCAGGGGGAGGGAGGCGCCAGAACTTCAGGGTACGGCTGCCCCCTCCCCCTCCCTTTATATAGGCCCCCAGGGGGGGCGCCAGCCCTGGGAGATCCAATCTCCCAAGGGGGCGGCGGCCAAGCGGGGTGGAGTACCCCCCAAGGCAAGTGGGGCGCCCCCCCACCCTAGGGTTTCAACCCTAGGCGCAGAGGATGGGCCAAGGGGGGCGCACCAGCCCACTATGGGCTAGTTCCCCTCCCCAGTTCAGCCCTTGGGGCCCTCCAGGATGGGTGGCCCCACCCGATGGACCCCAGGGACCCTTTCGATGGTCCCGGTACAATACCGGGTGACCCCGAAACTTTCTCGATGGCCGAAATATCACTTCCTATATATAATTCTTCACCTCCGGACCATTCTGGAACTCCTCGTGACATCCGGGATCTTATCCGGGACTCCGAACAACATTCAGTATGCTGCATACTCATATTCATACAACCCTAGCGTCACCGAACCTTAAGTGTGTAGACCCTACGGGTTCGGGAGACACGTAGACATGACCGAGACGGCTCTCGGGCAATAACCAAGAGCGGGATCTGGATACCCATGTTGGCTCCCACATGCTCCTTGATGATCTCATCGGATGAACCACGATGTCGAGGATTCAAACAACCCCGTATACAATTCCCTTTGTCAATCGGTACGTTACATGCCCGAGACTCGATCGTCGGTATCCCAATACCTCGTTCAGTATCGTTACCGGCAAGTCACTTTACTCGTACCGTAATGCATGATCCCGTGACCAAACACTTGGTCACTTTGAGCTCATTATGATGATGCATTACCAAGTGGGCCCAGAGATACCTCTCCGTCATACGGAGTGACAAATCCCAGTCTCGATCCGTGTCAACCCAACAGACACTTTTGGTGATACCTGCAGTGCACCTTTATAGTTACCCAGTTACGTTGTGACGTTTGGTATACCCAAAGCACTCTTACGGTATCCGGGAGTTACACGATCTCATGGTCTAAGGAAGAGATACTTGACATTGAAAAAAGCTCTAGCAAAACGAACTACACGATCTTGTGCTATGCTTAGGATTGGGTCTTGTCCATCACATCATTCTCCTAATGATGTGATCCCGTTGTCAATGACATCTAATGTCCATAGTCAGGAAACCATGACTATCTGTTGACCAATGGGCTAGTCAACTAGAGGCTCACTAGGGACTTGTTATGGTCTATGTATTCACACGTGTATTACGATTTCCGGATAATACAGTTATAGCATGAATAAAATACAATTATCATGAACAAGGAAATATAATAATAACCCTTTTATTATTGCCTCTAGGGCATATTTCCGACACAAGCTAAGGTAGGTATCCTTTTCAGAGCATCTAAACAAAGACTTGGAAGTATCAGAACCACGGAAAACCCTTTACAACTGCAAAAATCTATTACACCAGCATGAATTCTTGCATGACCTTGAAATCCCTTTCATTAAAGAGGAAAGTGACAATGTGGTGAAGAATTTTTCTTCTGATAAAGCTCCGATCCCTGATGGTTTCAATGTTGCATTCCTTAAATCTCGTTGGGAGATTGTGGCACCAGATTTTTATAAGCTGATTGATGATTTTTATGAAGGGAGAGTAAATCTTCAGAGTATTAATTACTCTTTCATCACCCTTATCCCCAAGAAGGGTTGTGCTTTATACCCTGTAGACTTCAGACCAATCTCTCTCCTCAATTGCACACTTAAGATCATCACAAAACTTCTGGCTAACAGACTCCAAAGACACATTCTTCAACTCATCCACAAAAACCAATATGGATTTATGAACAAAAGGTGTATTCAAGATTGTCTGGCCTGGTCATATGAGTACCTCCACCAATGTCATCACTCCAAGGAATACATTGTGCTTCTAAAGCTAGATTTTGAGAAGGTTTTGACATGCTTAACCATGATACTATTTTTTAGATCATGCAAGCTAAAGGTTTTGGTAATAGATGGATTCACTGGATCAGACAGATTTACAAGACTGGTTTCTCTTCAGTGTTTCTTAATGGAGTACCTGGTAAACAATTCCTATGCAATCAAGGAGTGAGCCAGGGAGACCCTCTATCCCCCCTAATTTTTGTCTTGGCAGCTGATCTCTTACAACAATGATGAATGAAGCTATGCACACAGATATAATCAAACCTCCCATTCAACATAGAAACAACACAGACTTTCCCATTATACAATATGCTGATGAGACTATCTTGGTTCTGCCTGCTGAGGCTACTCAATTAATGCATGTCAAAAATCTTTTGCTGCACTTTGTGAAGGAAATATGCCCTAGAGGCAATAATAAAGTTGTTATTTTATATTTCCTTATTTCATGATAAATGTTTATTATTCATGCTACAATTGTATTAACTAGAAACTTGGTACATGTGTGAATACATAGACAAAATAGTGTGTCCCTTGTAAGCATCTACTAGACTAGCTCGTTGATCAAAGATGGTTATGTTTCCTAACCATAGACATGCGTTGTCATTTGATAAACGGGATCACATCATTAGGAGAATGATGTGATGGACAAGACCCATTCGTTAGCTTAGCATTATGACCATTCAGTTTTATTGCTATTGCTTTCTTCATGTCAAATACATATTCCTGTTGGGGAACGTAGTAATTTCGAAAAAATTCCTACGCACACGCAAGATCATGGTGATGGCATAGCAACGAGAGGGGAGAGTGTTGTCCACTTACCCTCGTAGACCGTAAGCGGAAGCGTTATGACAACGCGGTTGATGTAGTCGTACGTCTTCACGATCCGACCGATCCAAGTACCGAACGTACGACACCTCCGAGTTCAGCACACGTTCAGCTCGATGACGATCCCCGGACTCCGATCCAGCAAAGTGTCGGGGATGAGTTCCGTCAGCACGACGGCGTGGTGACGATCTTGATGTTCTACCGTCGCAGGGCTTCGCCTAAGCACCGCTACAATATTATCGAGGAGGACTATGGTGGAGGGGGGCACCGCACACGGCTAATATATCTCAAAGATCAATTGTTGTTGTGTCTTTGGGGTGCCCCCCTGCCCCCATATATATAGGAGCAAGGGGGGAGGCGGCCGGCCGATGGAGGAGGCGCACCAAGGGGGGAGTCCTACTCCCACCGGGAGTAGGACTCCTCCTTTCCTTGTTGGCGAAGAAAAGAGGGGGAGAGGGAGAAGGAAAAGGGGGCCGGCCCCCTTGTCCAATTAGAACTAGAGGGGGGGGGGGGTAGGCCTCCTTCCTTTTGGCCTCTCTCCTCTATTCCCGTATGGCCCAATAAGGCCCATATACTCCTCGGCGAATTCTCGTAACTCTCCCGTACTCCGAAAAATACCCGAATCACTCGGAACCTTTCCGAACTCCGAATATAGTTGTCCAATATATCGATCTTTACGTCTCGACCATTTCGAGACTCCTCATCATGTCTCCGATCTCATCCGGGACTCCGAACTCCTTCGGTACATCAAAACTCATAAACTCATAATATAACTGTCATCAAAACCTTAAGCGTGCGGACCCTACGGGTTCGAGAACAATGTAGACATGACCTAGAACTATTCTCGGTCAATAACCAATAGCGGAACCTAGATGCTCATATTGGCTCCCACATATTCTACGAAGATCTTTATCGGTCAAACCGCATAACAACATATGTTGTTCCCTTTGTCATCGGTATGTTACTTGCCCGAGATTCGATCGTCGGTATCCAATACCTAGTTCAATATCGTTACTGGCAAGTCTCTTTACTCGTTATGTAATGCATCATTCCGTAACTAACTCATTAGTTACACTGCTTGCAAGGCTTATAGTGATGTGCATTACTGAGAGGGCCCAGAGATACCTCTCCGACAATCGGAGTGACAAAACCTAATCTCGAAATACGCCAACCCAACATGTACCTTTGGAGACACCTGTAGTACTCCTTTATAATCACCCAGTTAAGTTGTGACGTTTGGTAGCACCCAAAGTGTTCCTCCGGCAAACGGGAGTTGCATAATCTCATAGTTACAGGAACATGTATAAGTCATGAAGAAAGCAATAGCAATATACTAAACGATCAAGTGCTAGGCTAACGAAATGGGTCATGTCAATCACATCATTCTCCTAATGATGTGATCCCATTAATCAAATGACAACACATGTCTATGGTTAGGAAACATAACCATCTTTGATTAATGAGCTAGTCAAGTAGAGGCATACTAGTGACACTCTGTTTGTCTATGTATTCACACATGTATTATGTTTCCGGTTAATACAATTCTAGCATGAATAATAAACATTTATCATGATATAAGGAAATAAATAATAACTCTATTATTGCCTCTAGGGCATATTTCCTTCAGTCTCCCACTTGCACTAGAGTCAATAATCTAGTTCACATCACCATGTGATTTAACACCAATATTCACATCTGTATGTGATTAATACCAATAGTTCACATCGTCATGTGATCAACACCCAAAGGGTTTTACTAGAGTCAATAATCTAGTTCACATCGCTATGTGATTAACACCCAAAGAGTACGAAGGTATGATCATGTTTTGCTTGTGAGAGAAGTTTAGTCAACGGGTCTGTCACATTCAGAGCCGTATGTATTTTGCAAATATTCTATGTCTACAATGCTCTGCCCGGAGCTACTCTAGCTTATTGCTCCCACTTTCAATATGTATCCAGATTGAGATTTAGAGTCATCTGGATTAGTGTAAAAATTTGTATCGATGTAACTCTTTACAACGAACTCTTTTATCACCTCCATAATTGAGAAACATCTCCTTAGTCCTTACTAAGGATATTATTGACCGCTGTCCAGTGATCTACTATTAGATCAAAATTGTATTCCTTTGCCAAACACAGAGCAAGGTATACAATAGGTCTGGTTCACAACATAGCATACTTTATAGAACCTATGACTAAGGCATAGTGAATGACTTTCATTCTCTTTCTATTTTCTGCTGTGGTCGGGATTTGAGTCTTACTCAATTTCATACCTTTGCAACACAGGCAAGAACTCTTTCTTTGACTGTTCCATTTTGAACTACTTCAAAATCTTGTCAAGGTATGTACTCATTGAAAATCTTATCAAGCGTCTTGATCTATCTCAATAGATCTTGATGCTCAATATGTAAGTAGCTTTGCCGAGGTCTTTCTTTGAAAAACTCCTTTCAAACACTCCTTTATGCTTTGCAGAATAATTCTACATTATATCTGATCAACAATATGTCATTCACATATACTTATCAGAAATGCTGTAGTGCTCCCACTCACTTTCTTGTAAATATAGGCTTCTCCAAAAGTCTATACAAAACCAAATGCTTTGATCACACTATCAAAGCGTTTATTCCAACTCCGAGAGGCTTGCACCAGTCCATAAATGGATCGCTGGAGCTTGCACACTTTGTTAGCTCCCTTTGGATCGACAAAACCTTCTGGCTGCATCATATACAACTCTTCTTCCAGAAACCCGTTCAGGAATGCAGTTTTGACATCCATCTGCCATATTTCATAATCATAAAATGCGGAAATTGCTAACATGATTCGGACAGACTTTTAAGCATCGATACAAGTGAGAAAATCTCATTGTATTCAACACCTTGAACTTTGTCAAAAACCTTTTTGCGACAAGTCGAGCTTAGTAGATAGTAACACTACTATCAGTGTCCGTCTTCCTCTTGAAGATCCATTTATTTAATATGGCTTGCTGATCATTGAGCAAGTCAATCAAAGTCCACACTTTGTTCTCATATATGGATCCCATCTCAGATTTCATGGCCTCAAACCATTTCGCCGAATCTGGGCTCATCATCGCTTCCTCATAGTTCGTAGGTTTATCATGGTCTAGTAACATGACTTCTAGAATAGGATTACTGTACCACTCTGGTGCAGATCTTACTCTGGAAGACCTACGAGGTTTGGTAGCAACTTGATCTAAAGTTTCATGATCATCATCATTAATTTCCTCACTAATTGGTGTAGGAATCACTGGAACTGATTTCTGTGATGAACTACTTTCCAATAAGGGAGAAGGTACAATTACCTTATCAAGTTCTATTTTCCTCCCACTCACTTCTTTCGAGAGAAACTCCTTCTCTAGAAAGGATCCATTCTTAGCAACGAATGTTTTGCCTTTGGATATATGATAGAAGGTGTACCCAACAGTTTCCTTTGGGTATTCTATGAAGATGCACTTCTCCGATTTGGGTTCGAGCTTATCAGGTTGAAAACCTTTTTCATATAAACATCGCAACTCCAAACTTTAAGAAACGACAGCTTAGGTTTACTGCTAAACCATAGTTCATACGGTGTCGTCTCAACGGATTTAGATGGTGCCCTATTTAAATGTGAATGCAGCTGTCTCTAATGCATAACCCCAAAACGATAGTGGTAAACCGATAAGAGACATCATAGATCGCACCATATCTAGTAAAGTACGATTACGACGTTCGGACACACCATTACATTATGATGTTCCAGGTGGCGTGAGCTGTGAAACTATTCCACATTGTTTTAATTGAAGATCAAACTCGTAACTCAAATATTCGTCTCTGCGATCAGATCGCAGAAACTTTATTTTCTTGTTACAATGATTTTTCCACTTCACTCTAAAATTCTTTGAACCTTTCAACTATTTCAGACTTATGTTTCATCAAGTAGATATACCCATATCTGCTCAAATCATCTTGTGAAGGTCAGAAAATAACGATACTTGCCACGAGCATCAACACTCATTGGATTGCATACATCGGTATGTATTATTTCCAATAAGTTAGTAGCTTGTTCCATTGTTTCGGAGAACGGAGTTTTAGTCATCTTGCCCAAAAGGCACGATTCGCAAGCATCAAATGATTCATAACCAAGTGATTCCGAAAATCCATCTTTATGGAGTTTCTTCATGCGCTTTACACCAATATGACCAAAACGGCAGTGCCACAAATAAGTTGCACTATCATTATTAACTTTTCATCTTTTGGCATCAATATTATGAATATGTGTATCACTACGATCGAGATCCAACAAACTATGTTCATTGGGTGTATGACCATCGAAGGTCTTTTTCATGTAAACAGAATAACAATTTATTCTCTAATTTTAAATGAATAACTGTATCGCAATAAACATGATCAAATCATATTCATGCTCAACGCAAACGCCAAATAACATTTATTTAGGTTTAACACTAATCCCGAAAGTATAGGGAGTGTGCGATGATGATCATATCAATCTTGGAACTACTTCCAACACTCATCGTCACTTCACCCTCAACTAGTCTCTGTTTATTCTGTAACTCCTGTTTCGAGTTACTAATATTAGCAACCGAACAAGTATCAAATACTCAGGGACTACTATAAACACTAGTAAGGCATACATCAATAACCTGTATATCAAATATACCCTTGTTCACTTTGCCATCCTTCTTATCCACCAAATATTCAGGGCATTTCCGCTTCCAGTGACCATTTCTTTTGCAGTGTAAGCACTCGGTTTCAGGCTTTGGTCTAGCTTTGGTCTTCTTCACGGGAGTGACAACTTGTTTGCCATTCTACTTGAAGGTTCCCTTTCTTTCCCTTTGCCCTTTTCTTGAAACTAGTGATCTTTGTCAATCATCAACACTTGATGCTCTTTCTTGATTTCTACCTTCGTCGATTTCAACATCACGAAGAGCTCGGGAATCACTTTCGTCATCCCTTGCATATTATAGTTCATCATGAAGTTCTACTAACTTGGTGATGGTGAATAGAGAATTCTGTCAATCACTATTTTATCTGGAAGATTAACTCCCACTTGATTCAAGCGATTGTAGTACCCAGACAATCTGAGCACATGCTCACTAGTTGAGCGATTCTCCTCCATCTTTTAGCTATAGAACTTGTTGGAGATTTCATATCTCTCAACTCGGGTATTTGCTTGAAATGTTAACTTCAATTCCTGGAACATCTCATATGGTCCATGACGTTCAAAACATCTTTGAAGTCCCGATTCTAAGCCGTTAAGCATGGTGCACTAAACTATCAAGTAGTCATCATATTGAGCTAGCCAAACGTTCATAACGTCTGCATCTGCTCCTGCAATAGGTCTGTCACCTAGCGGTGCATTAAGGACATAATTCTTCTGTGCAGCAATGAGGATAAACCTCAGATCACGGATCCAATCCGCATCATTGCTACTAACATCTTTCAACACAATTTTCTCTAGGAACATATCAAAATAAACATATGAAAGCAACAACGCAAGCTATTGATCTACAACATAATTTGAAAAATACTACCAGGACTAAGTTCATGATAAATTTAAGTCCAATTAATCATATTACTTAAGAACTCCCACTTAGATAGACATCCCTCTAATCCTCTAAGTGATTACGTGATCCATATCAACTACACCATGTCCGATCGTCACGTGAGATGGAGTAGTTTCAACGGTGAACATCAATATGTTGATCATATCTACTATATGATTCACGCTCGACCTTTCGGTCTTCGTGTTCCGAGGCCATATCTGTTATATGCTAGGCTCGTCAAGTTTAACCTGAGTATTCCGCGTGTGCAATTGTTTTGCACCCGTTGTATTTGAACGTAGAGCCTATCACACCCGATCATCATGTGGCGTCTCAGCACAAAGAACTTTCGCAACGGTGCATACTCAGGGAGAACACTTCTTGATAATTAGTGAGAGATCATCTTATAATGCTACCGTCAAACAAAAAAGAATAAGATGTATAACAGATAAACATCATATGCAATCAAAATATGTGACATGATATGGCCATGATCATCTTGCGCCTTTGATCTCCATCTCCAAAGTACTGTCATGATCTCTATCGTTACCGGCACGACACCATGATCTTCATCATCTTGATCTATATCAATGTGTTGTCACATGGTCGTCTCGCCAACTATTGCTCTTGCAGCTATTGCTATCGCATAGCGATAAAGTAAAGCAATTATTTGGCACTTGCATCTTATGCAACAAAGAGACAACCATCGGGCTTCTGCCAGTTGCCGATAACTTCAACAAAACATGATCATCTCATGCAACAACTTATATCTCATCACGTCTTGACCATATCACATCACAACATGCCCTGCAAAAACAAGTTAGACGTCCTCTACTTTGTTGTTGCAAATTTTACGTGGCTGCTACGGGCTGAGAAAGAACCGTTCTTACCTACGCATCAAAACCACAACGATAGTTCGTCAAGTTAGTGTTGTTTTAACCTTCGCAAGGACCGGACATAGCCACACTCGGTTCAACTAAAGTTGGAGAAACAGACACCCGCTAGTCACCTGTGTGCAAAGCACGGCGGTAAAACCAGTCTCGCGTAAGCGTACGTGTAATGTCGGTCCGGGCCGCTTCATCCAACAATACCGCCGAACCAAAGTATGACATGCTGGTAAGCAGTATGACTTGTATCGCCCACAACTCACTTGTGTTCTACTCGTGCATATAACATCAACGCATAAAACCTAGGCTCGGATACCACTATTGGGGAACATAGTAATTTCAAAAAAATTCCTACGCACACGCAAGATCATGGTGATGGCATAGCAACGAGAGGGGAGAGTGTTGTCCACGTACCCTCGTAGACCGTAAGCGTAAGCGTTATGACAACGCGGTTGATGTAGTCGTATGTCTTCATGATCCGACAGATCCAAGTACCGAATGTACGACACCTCCGAGTTCAGCACACGTTCAGCTCGATGACAATCCCCGGACTCCGATCCAGCAAAGTGTCGGGGATGAGTTCCGTCAGCACGACGGCGTGGTGACGATCTTGATGTTCTACCGTCGCAGGGCTTCGCCTAAGCACCGCTACAATATTATTGAGGAGGACTATGATGGAGGGGGGCACCGCACACGGCTAATAGATCTCAAAGATCAATTGTTGTTGTGTCTTTGGGGTGCCCCCCTGCCCCCATATATATAGGAGCAAGGGGGGAGGCGGCCGGCCTATGGAGGAGGCGCACCAAGGGGGGAGTCCTACTCCCACCGGGAGTAGGACTCCTCCTTTCCTTGTTGGAGAAGAAAAGAGGAGGAGAGGGAGAAGGAAAAGGGGGCCGGCCCCCTTGTCCAATTCGGACTAGAGGGGGGGGGGGGGCGCAGGCCTCCTTCCTTTTGGCCTCTCTCCTCTATTCCCGTATGGCCCAATAAGGCCCATATACTCCTCGGCGAATTCCCGTAACTCTCCCGTACTCCGAAAAATACCCGAATCACTCGGAACCTTTCCGAACTCCGAATATAGTCGTCCAATATATCGATCTTTACGTCTCGACCATTTCGAGACTCCTTGTCATGTCCCCGATCTCATTCGGGACTCCGAACTCCTTCGGTACATCAAAACTCATAAACTCATAATATAACTGTCATCGAAACCTTAAGCGTGCGAACCCTACGGGTTCGAGAACAATGTAGACATGACCTAGAACTATCCTCGGTCAATAACCAATAGCGGAACCTAGATGCTCATATTGGCTCCCACATATTCTACGAAGATCTTTATCGGTAAAACCGCATAACAACATACGTTGTTCCCTTTGTCATCGGTATGTTACTTGGCCGAGATTCGATCGTCGGTATCCAATACCTAGTTCAATATCGTTACTGGCAAGTCTCTTTACTCGTTACGTAATGCGTCATTCCATAACTAACGCATTAGTTACATTGCTTGCCAGGCTTATAGTGATGTGCATTACCGAGAGGGCCCAGAGATACCTCTCCGACAATCGGAGTGAAAAAACCTAATCTCGAAATACGCCAACACAACATGTACCTTTGGAGACACATGTAGTACTCCTTTATAATCACCCAGTTACGTTGTGACGTTTGGTAGCACCCAAAGTGTTCCTCCGGCAAACGGGAGTTGCATAATCTCATAGTTACAGGAACATGTATAAGTCATGAAGAAAGCAATAGCAATATACTAAACGATCAAGTGCTAGGCTAACGGAATGGGTCATGTCAATCACATCATTCTCCTAATGATGTGATCCCATTAATCAAATGACAACACATGTCTATGGTTAGGAAACATAACCATCTTTGATTAATGAGCTAGTCAAGTAGAGGCATACTAGTGACACTCTGTTTGTCTATGTATTCACACATGTATTATGTTTCCGGTTAATACAATTCTAGCATGAATAATAAACATTTATCCTGATATAAGGAAATAAATAATAGCTTTATTATTGCCTCTAGGGCATATTTCCTTCAATTCCTTCGTCTACGAGAATATGCAACTCTCGGATACCGGAGAAATGCCTTGTGTGCTATCAAATGTCAAAACGTAATTGGGTGATTATAAAGCTGCTCTACAGGTATCTCTGAAGGTGTTTGTTGGGTTGGCATAGGTCGAGACTAGGATTTGTCACTCCAAGTATCGGAGAGGTATCTTTGGGCCCTCTCGGTAATGCACATCATAAGAAGCCTTGCAAGCAAAGTGACTAATGAGTTAGTTGCAGGATGATGCATTATGGAATGACTAAAGATACTTGCCGGTAACGAGATTGAACTAGGTATGCAGATACCGATGATCGAATCTCGGGCAAGTAACATACCGATGGAAAAAGGGAATAACATATGTTGTCATAACGGTTCAACCGATAAAGATCTCCGTAGAATATGTGGGAGCCAATATGAGCATCTAGGTTCCGCTATTGGTTATTGACCGGAGGGGTGTCTCGGTCATGATGTGGGAGCCAATATGAGCATCTAGGTTCCGCTATTGGTTATTGACCGGAGGGGTGTCTCGGTCATGTCTACATAGTTCTCGAACCCATAGGGTCCGCACGCTTAACGTTCGATGATGATATTGTATTATATGAGTTATGTGATTTGGTGACCGAATGTTGTTTGGAGTCCCGGATGAGATCACGAACATGACAAGGAGTCCTGAAATGGTCGATAGGTAAAGATTGATATATATGACGATGGTATTCGGACACCGGAAGTGTTTTGGGAAGCACCGGGTACTTATTGGGTCACCGGAAGGGGTTTCGGGCACCCCCGACAAAAGATATGGGCCTTATGGGCCAAGAGGGGAAACACACCAGCCACAAAAGGGCTGGTGTGCCCCCCATATGGGCTGGCCAAATTAGAGAAGGAAAGGCAAAGGAGGAAAGGAAAAAGGGAATAGGATTCCCCCTTCCCCCTCTTCCCTTCCTACTCCTAATAGGAATAGGAGAGTGGGGTTGGCCGAATTGGGAGAGGACCCCAAGTAGGATTCCTCCTACTTGGGGTGCCCCCTTGGCTGCCTCTCCTCCCCTCCAACCTATATATATGTGGGGAGGGGGGCGCCTACAACACACAACATCAACTGTTAGCCGTGTGCGGCGCCCCCCTCCACAGTTTACACCCCGGTCGTATTCTTGTGGTGCTTAGGCGAAGCCCTATGCGGATCACATCACCATCACTGTCACCATGTCGTCGTGCTGATGGAAATCATCTACTTCCTCGACACCTTTGCTGGATCAAGAGGACAAGGGACGTCATCGAGGTGACCTTGTGCAGAACTTGGAGGTGTCGTACGTTCGGTACTTGATCGGTCGGAGCCAGAAGAAGTTTGACTACATCAACCGCGTTGTCAAATGCTTTTGCTTTTGGTCTACAAGTGTACATAGACACACTCTCCCCCTCTTCTTGCTATGCATCTCCTAGATAGATCTTGCATGAACATAGGAATTTTTTTGAAATTGCATGCTACGTTCCCCAACACTTTGCTACTTACACTGGCCTCAATGTCAATTATGCTAAATCTACCATGGTTTCCATCAAAACCCCACACAACATTATGCAGAATTTCTCCACCCTTCTGGGATGTAATATTGGACACCTCCCTCTGAACTATCTAGGTCTACCTCTCTGCATTAGTAGACCTAGAGTTCAGGACTACTCTCCCCTACTTAAGAGAATCACAAACAGACTTAGTGGTTGTGCCACCATGCTATCCAGGGGAGACAAACTGATACTGCTGAAATCAGTCTTCTCTAGCCTGCCTATATTCTTATCTCTGCCTAAATCAGTGGTTCACCAAATTAATATACTTTTCAAGCACTGTCTATGGAGAAAATATGGCTCAGATAGAAAAATGCATGCCTCTGATTGCATGGGAGAAAGTCTGTTGCCCAAAAGAACATGGTGGACTTGGTGTTCTAGACGTCTTCACTCATAATCAGGCACTCCTGATGAAATACTTACACAAATTCCTTAACAAGGAAGACATTCCATGGGTTCAAATCATTTGGGAGACCAATTACTCAAGCAACCCACCAAATGATAGAGATGTGGCCTCCTTCTAGTGGATGTGATCAAACTACTTCACAAGTACAAGACTCATGCTATATGCCGGCCAGGTGTTGGTAATACCATCCACTTTTGGTCTGATAACTGGAACAACCACTGCCTCAACACAACATACCCAGAGCTTTACTCCTTCACCAATGATACTTAATGCTCACTCCAACACGTTCTGGCTCTGGACAACCTGGAAAGCCTCTTCCACATACCACTATCCATCCATGCACACCAACAATTCCTACTTAAGGACACTTTGCAAGAACACACCATGTAGTACAACAAACATGTATGGAGATACCAATGGAATTCAACAGAATACTCTTCTACAAAAATGTACAAGGCATTGTTGGGACCTAGCAACGCTCATGTCATCTTTAGATGGATCTGGAAAAGTGTTGCACTACTCAGGCATAAAATCTTTTTATGGCTACTGACGCAAGACTGTATCAACACCAGAAATCTGCTTCACAGAAAATCGATGCACCTCCCAGTTTAGACATGTGCTCTCTGTAATGAGAAGTTGGAGGAAACAGTCTTACACCTATTCTGGGATTGCAACTTTGCTGCTGAATGTTAGCACCAAATCATCCCCAGCAAACGCAGAGGAACTTCCCAGTATGATGAAATTAGTCTTACCTTTGCAACTCTACCTCCACAAATTGCCATGGACATTATAATTGTTGGATGCTGGAGCATCTGGTCTGTCAGAAACGATAAAATCTTCAAGGCACATACTCCAACCACTCAAAACCTGGATGCACTATCTTAGAGAAGGAATTGAACGGGCTCGTATTAGGGAAAAACCAATGAAGGAACAACTATTAGTTACCTGGTCTGAACGTCACTTGTAAACCACAGTATGATACCTAGAGCTGAAATAGGTTGTGATGCCCGGATAATTAGGCTACAGTAAACCCCCATTAATGATGCCACGTTACCTCTGTCACTGTAGTTAATCTCGGGTTAGTTCAAAAAACCGATTCAAAATTCAAATTAAAAACCAGGAAAACAACAAAAAATTTCAAACAATGAAACTAAAATGTTCGGGCAGTGCCAAAAATGGCATAGGTAATTATGGTGTAGAAGACACAATTTTATAAAATACCTAAATGCCCTAAATTAAATAAAACAGAAAAGGGAAAGGAATAAAAGAAAAGAAAATACAAAAGCAGAAGAAAAAAGAAAAGGAGAAAAGAAACCCCCCAAACCCCCCCAGCCAACTGGCCCAGCTGGCCAACAGCCAAACCGGCCCAGCTCACAGCCAGGCCGGCCCGCCTGGCCCATCCACCCGACCCAGCCCGTTCCCCCGGTCGCTCTCTCCTCTTCCATGTTCCCCCGACCCGGGTAGGAACAGGGGCGCGTCCCCGCCGGACCGCCTCGCCGGCACGGACGCCGGGATGGGATAAGGCCACCACGCCCCGCCTCCTTGATCTCGCCTCCCACTCACCCTCGCTCTCCCCCTCGGCTCCTGCGCCTCCCCTCCCCTCAGATCCACCTCGCCGCTCCTCACTCTCCGCCATGGCGGAGCGCCTTCCTCGCCGCCGCTCACAGTAGATGCGACCACCGTCGCCCGTTCACCTCTCCGATGAGTCCAACAGCTCCGCCTCGCTCCTCTGCTTCGACTACACGGCTGGATCGAGCCCTGCGTCACCCACGATGCCGCCGTCTTCCTCCTTTGCTCCGACAAGTTTCGTCGCCTCTCTTCACCAACTCCGGCGACGCCCCCTCTGCTGCTACTAAACCTTTCACAGGCCACCGTGTGTGCCGCTCGGTGAGCCCTCGCTGCCTCCTCTCTCTCTCGCGCGCCCTAGCTAGCTGTCCCCGTAGCACCCGAAGGCAGCACCGCGGAGCTCGTCGCTGACGAGTCTCCGGTGATCAAATGGTCACGGGCCCGTGCCAGTTGCACTCACCACGCCTCGTAGATCCTCCCTAGACTCTCTGTTTGTTTGCTACCTCGCCCTAGACCAAATCTCCTCGAGCTCCCGAACGCGATGCTGCACGCGCTCATCGCCGGCGTGGCCACGGTGACCATTTGGTCCCATGCGTGTCACTGTTCCACTTCTCGCGTCGAGTAGGCACCGTAGGAACCTCGTGCAGCTCACTTTGCGCCCCGTAGCCCCATTCCCGTACCTCGCTCGGAGAACCTCGCCGGCGATGAGATCGATGCACCCTTCACCGGCCACCGCAGCCTGCAAGACCACCACCAACCGACGCGTCGTCGTCTTGCCGTTCTAACGTGCCCGACCGCGTTCGAAATGGTGCCCTGTGGGCGTTTTCCGATGATGCCCGAGGACACGCCATCGCGAACGAGCTCGCCGGCGTGATTTCGACGAGTCGCCGACCGTCGCTGAGCTGGCCTGACGCATGGGCCCCCTCGTGTCACCGACGGGTGGGCCCTGTTGAATCATTGACTCGGTCAACTGCTGACTGGGCCACCCTTGTCTCACTGACCTATAGGCCCCACCTCAATAAATGAAATAATTGAATAGATAAATTGCTAATTAATTAAATTAGTTAATTAAAACCCTAATCTCTCACTGACTACTGGGCCCCACCCACTAATTAACCCATTTAGTTAGTCTAACCCCCCTATTAGTGCCCATGACAATGACATGTGGGTCCCACTGGACCCACCTGTCTGGTTTGACTGGTCAACCAACCAGTTGACCTGCTGACATCACTCTAATGTCATGCCTACGTCATTGTTCACTGTTCTGGATAATGTTGGATTTAAATAAATAATTAAAATCAAAAAATGATTAAGTATTTAGAAAATCATAGAAAATAAACCGTAGCTCGGATGAAAATACTTTGTACATGAAAGTTGCTCAGAACGACGAGACGAATTCGGATACGCAACCCGTTCGTCTGCCAGACATCCCTAACCTATCGAACTCGCAACTTTCCCCGTCCGGTTCATCTGTCCGAAAACGCGAAACACCGGGGATACTTTCCCGGATGTTTCCCCCTTCGCCGGTACCACCTCCTATCGCGTTAGGGCACACCTCGCACCGCGCATTGTCATGTCTTCCATCGTCATGCTTATGTTTGCATTATATTTATTGTTTCTTCCCCCTCTTCTCTCGTTAGACACCGAGACCGACGCCGCTGCTACTGAGTATGACTACGGTGTTGACGACCCCTCCTACTTGCCAGAGCAACCAGGCAAGCCCCCCCTGATCACCAGATATCGCCTATTCCTTCTCTCTACTGCTTGCATTAGAGTAGTGTAGCATGTTACTGCTTTCGGTTAATCCTATTCTGTTGCATAGCTTGCATTGTTGCTACAGTCATTGATACCTTACCCGCAATCCTAAATGCTTAGTATAGGATGCTAGTTTATCATCATTGGCCCTACATTCTTGTCAGTCTGCCTTGCTATACTATTGGGCGGTGATCACTCGGGAGGTGATCACGGGTATATACTATACATATATACATACTATACAGATGATGACTAAAGTCGGGTCGGCTCGTTGAGTACCCGCAAGTGATTCCGATGTGGGGGTGGAAGGACATGTGGCTCCATCCCGGTAGAGGTGGGCCTGGGTTCCCGATGGCCCCCGACTGTTACTTTGTGGCAGAGCGATAGGGCAGGTTGAGACCACCTAGGCGAGAGGTGGGCCTGGCCCTGGTCGTCGTTCGCGGTTACTTCATAATAACACACTTAACGAGATCCTGGTATTTGATCCGAGTCTGGCCACTGGCCTATACGCACTAACCAACTACACGGGAACAGTTATGGGCACTCAACATCGTGGTATCTGTCGGATTTTGGGTTCCGGCAGACCCTTAAGGTTCGAACTCTGGGGTGCACACGGAGATCACTCCCTCTACCAACTCACGTCTCGTCGCCTCGCAAGGATCTAAACTACACGAAGAACAACACAAGGGACACGAGGTTTATACTAGTTCGGGCCACCATTGTGGCGTGGTGGATTGCCTCAGGGGCTGATGATGAACAATACAAAGGAAGAACAGCCTCGCGAGGGATGTTCTTGTGTGGGTGGTTCTGGCTAAGGTTCGACTGTTCGATCCCCTTTCTACTGTGGTGGCTAGCCTTATTTATAGAGCAAGGCCCCGGCCCTCTTCCCAAATATTGAGCGGGAAGGGCGCCAACAATTGGCCATTTTAAAGGGGAACATCTAGTACACTTATCCTGACTAAAGTTGGTCCTCGCCTGCCAAAGGCTCTGATGATGACGCCGGCTTGGGCTCCACGATGACCTCCATCCTGTCGTTCTGCTGGTCTTGGTCTTGTTGCACCGAAATGGTTGCCTTTGCTTGATACCCTTGCCTGTGCTTGCCCCCTTTGCACCAAAAAGGAAACAAGGACTCTGCGCAGGTCGTCATGGCTTGCATCATGGGCACCTCATGAGGTACCCGGCCTTGATCTCTCCGCCTCCTCGCGAGCCAGCCTGACGAGGCTGTGCCTGAGGAAGCTTCCTGTCGTCCGCCCCACGAGGCTTGGCCCCTCGCGAGGGTCTTGAGCATGTGTTGATGAAGATGGGCCGTACTGGGCCACTCCTTGAGCCATGCCGCAGGCCGCAGGCAGGTAAGTCTGGGTACCCCTGTTCCCAGAACGCCGACAGTAGCCCCCAGGCCCAAGGCGCGCCTGGACTTGGCTTAGCAGAGAAGCGAAGGGCAAGTGTGAAGCGCCACGGGCCCCAACAGCCTGCGGCCTTGGGCGCCGCGTGGCGGTTGATTGGACGTGGGCGTCCCCGCTTCCCCATGATGCCTCGGTAACCGCATGACCTAACGAAAGGGCGGCCCCAGGACAGGCTTACCTTCTTTGCCTTCACCAGTCATTTGTCCCAGATCCCCTTTCTCGCTCTCCTTCTTCTTGCTCCCGAAATCCCCCAGATCCGCTTCAACCCCGCATCCTAGCAAGCCATGGTGCCTCGTCAGACTCCGGTCGGAGCCTGGTACTCGCCCGCCCTGGATCCTCCGAACGTATCGGAGAAGAACTTCGCCTTAACGCGTCAGATGATGGCGGCGCAAGGCATTGTGGGGGCGGCCGCGCTCAAGGTTGGCTCCGCCCTGCCTGAGGACAAGGGGAGCACCTTCTACCCGCTCTTCATGAGCGCCATCGCCGCCGGTCTGGTGCCTCCCTTTTCCGAGTTATTTCTTTCTGTTCTTCGCCAGTACAACCCGCAAGCTCTACATCTCCACCCAACTCTGTTCTTCTTCTGGCGATTTTCGCCTATTACTGCGAGGCTCATGTTGGGGTAAAGCCCTCGGTGGCCTTGCTGCGCCACGATTTCTACCTTCGGGTTTCTCGCGGTCCCATCACCGCGTGCGCGCGCTTTGTTGCGTATTCCAGCTCCAACGCCATCTCGAAGCCTGGGAAGAGGATCGAAGGCTTCCGAAGTAAGTGGGTCATGGTGGATGCTGGGAGCATCCACCCTCGGCTGATGCTGCCTATAGGGCAGCCTGAGGCCGTTGACACCTAGTCTCGCGCGGAGCTCTGTCGACCCCCACGCAGAGCCGGTGCTGACGAGGATGGACGCGGACCTGTGGCCGGCCAGCATGGCGACGGCGAAGCTGACCGGGGCGTCGCTCCTGAGGGAGTTCCTAGAGCATCGGGTGGCTCCGCTTCAGGAATATTCGCTCCCTTTGTGGAGGCTCGGGGAAGCCGATGTCGCCCTTCGCCCGAGCTCCACAGTCATGGCCGATGGAGATCTGGCCGCGTTCCTCCAATCCTTGGTTGGGGGAGACGTGGCGAGGCTGGAGGGTGCTCCTGCTCCCCTGTTCCTTTGGGATGACTGGGAGCAGGTGGTGAATTCCATGCCCTCCTTCAACGGGGAGGGGCCTGTGCCCGCGGGGGTTCCCGAGGACCTGGCGGCCCTGGCAACAGTGAACGTATGTTTCGGCGACTCCGGCAGGGAGGAAGAAGAAGAGGGGGAGGAAGAGGGGTCCGACTCCGAAGCGACCGATGGGGAGTCGGGGAAGTCCCTCCCCCAGCGCAGGTCCCGCGCCCTCTGCTTGATGCCGGACGACGATGAGGATGGCGACGAGCGAGGCGGGGAGAGTTCGCCCCTGATCCCGAAGAAGGATAGGACGGGGCTGGTTCTCCGCGGGCCTGCTCCGGCTCCAAGGCGGTTTGAAGCCAGCTTCAATTCCTCAGACGTGCCTCCTGCTGCCGAATCTCCTAAGGCTGATCCCAGCAGCCGGCTCTCGGGCTTCAAGTTCGGTCGGAGGTTGCTTGAGTCCATGATTGATGACCAGTAAGTGCTTGATTTTCGCTTTGCTTCCTGCTCCTGTTGCTGGGGCCTGACGTTCATATTCCTTGGCTAGGCCGGTGCCTGCGGTGAAAAGGCTGAAGGGGGCCCCCGAGGCTTCGCCCGGGGCAATGCTTCTACCTGCGGGAGAAGGAGGTGGCGAGGCCCGAGCCTTTCCCGCCCGGTCATCCTCGCGAGGAAAAGTGGCGGGTGCTGGCGTGGGCTCAGCCCTCGTGGCCCAGGAGACTCCCGAGGCGTCCCTGCCTATTGCCACTGCTGCAGCCGCCGGGGCTCAAAAGGTCCCGACACATGGCGATGCGCTCACGCTGCCGTCTTCTCCTCCTACTCCGCCAACCGCCATTTCTCCAACTCCTTCCATTGTCTTGGATCGTGCTGCTGCCGAGCTGGACCGGCTGCGAGAAGATCTTCAGGGCGCCGACCCTCGCCTAATGGCCGGGCGCCTGGAGCTGGCCTCTGGCTGGGTCCGCTCTGATGCTTCAGTTCGAGCGGCGCTGGTCCGGGCCGCGACGGCCTGCGACGAGGAGAAGCAGGCCATCCTTCAAGCCAAGGCCGCTCGCGACGCCGCCATGGGTGAGGTTGCGGATGTCCGGGGCCGCTACAAGGCGCTAGAGAGCGAGCTGCAATGTCTGCGCAACCAGCTCGCCAAGGAGGTCCGTGTCCGCCAGGAGAAGGAGGAGGAGATGAAGACTTGTGAGGCTGCCGCCAAGGACCGGGACACCGAGCTTGGTGAACGCCATGGCCGATTGGATATGCTGGAGCAGGTGTTGGAGGCGAGGAGGATTGAGCTGGATGGCAAGGCGAGGGTCCTGGCCGAGGACCGTGTGGCCTTCGCGAAGCTGGAGGAGAGGGCGCGCGCCTCGCTGAAGACGCTTTATGATGGCGGCCTGGAAAGACCGCTGGCCGGCGCCGAGGATGACCCCGCCAAGTTCCTTCCCTTCCTGGTCCGTGCACTTGAAGATGTCGCCATCGGCCTTGGCCCCATGGCTGAGGCCGAGGCGCGTGTCCTTTCTTCCGCAGCACTTGCGCGTGTCTTCACCCACGTCTATCTTCGTGACCCCAACGTCGATCTTGACAGCCTGCTGGAGCCTGCGAGCGGCGAGCTTGCTGCTGCCGCCACTGAGGCGGTGAAGGGTCGAGCAGAAGCCCTGCTGGCGAAGTTCCGAGCCTTCAGCACCAAGCCAGGGCAAGACGCTGCCAACCTTGGGGCTCCGCAAGGTGAAGCCACTCAGCGCAACTCCGATGGCACCGTCGGAAAGTGACCCCTTCGCAGCTCCTGTTCTGCTTCAGTTCCTGCAACATGCATCATGCCTCGTGGAGGCGTTTAAACTTGTGTTAGGCGTTGTGAAAACAACCTATGGACCGTAATATTTTCTTTTGAATTCCTTGAGATTTTCGCTTTTCCTTCCTACTTGCTTGTGTTCTACATCGGCAGAGCCCGGCCCCGCGCATACCTCAGCCGCCATTAGCCCCGACCGGAAACTAGGACGGGATCAAGGAGTGAGGGGCTATGTGACTAGTTAGGCTCCTGAGTCGCGATGCTCAGGAGTCCCCCTTGACGCGCAAACAACAAGTAGGGAGGGAGGTGTAGAAGTGGATCTACCATTCTACATCGGCAGGGCCCGACCCCGCGCATACCTCAACCGCCATTAGCCTTTCAGAACTAAGGGGTGAGGGGCTACGTGACCAGTTAGGCTCCTGAGTCGCGATGCTCAGGAGTCCCCCTTGACGTTCAAACGGCCTTCATACCTTGGCTCCGCTCGGGGAGGGGCGCGCGACGAACTAGGCCGAGGGGCCTGGCTGGGTGGCGTGTGCCTAGGCGTGACCCAGGCGTAGCCCCCGTGCCCAGCCCCCTCCCGCGGCACTCCCGAGGGGAGGCATTATGATAGGGCCGGACACTGAGCTCTGGGCTCCCTGAGGTTGATGCGGCTGGGGGCCACCCTCAGTTGTTTATCACCAGCGGGAGCATAGCGCTTCCGTATGTGTACGGGCATAGCCGCTCCTCGGCAGTGTCGTCAGCCAGCACGGAGCATGGTGCTTCCACTGGTGCGTGGGAGGGGGCTCCCCTCCAGGAGGAGCCCCCGGGCGTGTACAGCCCCGCCCTCACACGTGGCTGGCACGGTAGGGCTTGACGAGGTGTATCTGGGCACCCATGAGCCAGCGCGGGACTCATGGGGTCCTACCTCAAGGCGGGTTGCGCCTGGCTCTGGGCCTTTGTTTGTAATGTGCTCCTACAAGTTTGGTTAGATGACGATTCTCTACGTCCTCAGGTCCCGGCCCTCGAGCGAGCTCAGCCGTCGCTGGTATGCCAGGTCGCGATGCCGTGGACAAGGCCAGGAGGTGAGGGCTAGAGAGCCAGTAAGAGTCCATGAGTCGCGATGCTCAGGTACCCCCCTTTTAACGTGCAAGCGGCTGGCATGAGGGAAGAAGGGTGCCGCCACAGGCATCAAGTAATAACCATGACGGGTCAAATGCACGACCTGAATAAACGCGAGAGAGATACATGCCGCTGGGTCGGACCCGAGCGGCTTGGGGATAATGCAGCCCGAGGGGCGCCCCCAGCAAAGTAACTTAAAGACATAAGCAAAAGGGATACATGCCGCAGGGACGGACCCAGGCGGCCTGGGAATGATGCAGCCCTAGGGGCGCTCCCAGCTGAAAAGGAAACTCGAAGGATGTCACCTGATGATGTTGAAGATGAAGGGATGCTGAAGTAGCTGACGACTTGTGCTGCGGAAACTGATCCTCACGAGCGCCCAGGCCTAGGAGCCTCGGGGGGCTCCGGAGGCGCCGCTGGCTCTTCAAGGGATTCCTCCATCTCTGCTAGGACCGCGAAATGCATGACCTCCTGAGTCTCCAGAATGCTCCTCATGAGGCGCTGACGCGCAGTAGCCGTGTTCGGCAGGCCGAAAGGCATGCGAACATAGCTGTGGGGTGGACCTTCGCAGCGTCCCACACGTGAGGGCCAGAAGCGCTCCTGAGAGGCGGCTCGGTTGAGCCCTGGTACGTTGATGCAGACGCGCAGCCCACCATCCTCGCCTGGATGGGGAGCTACGGCGGGTAAGCGGCGGCTGCCACTCATGATTCTTGACTCCTGCAGCTCCTGAATGATCTCGCTGATGAACTCCCGAGGGTTTGGCCCTCCTTGCCTTGTTCCTTCCTGAGGGAAATGTGCTTTGAAGCACGCCTCCAAGTGGTGCCCAAGCGCCTCCCTCGTGATCTTGGCAAAGTCGATGGCCCTCCAGGGGAGAGCCCCCGAGCCTTGCCCAAGGAGGGCGCCGGGCGCACCTTCCTATACGACAGAAGGAGGCGCCCCTTGGACGGGCACGGATCCCGAGGGTTCAGACCAGGCGATGTCTTCTTTTTCTTAGGGGCTGCCTCGGGAAGTCTTCCACTCCTATGAACTGGGTCTTCGATTGATGCGGCTTGGAAAGCTCGCTCAAGGGAACACACTGCATCCCTCTCCTCACAAGGCACTGTGATGGCTCCACCGCTTCCTGGCATCTTGAGGACATTGTAGCCGTGATGGGTCACTGCCATGAACTTGGCCAGGGCCGGGTACCCGAGGATGGCATTGTATGGCAGGTGAATGTGGGCGATGTCGAAGTTGATGAGCTCGGTGCGGTAGTTGCCGCGCTGCCCAAAGGTGACAGGAAGGCGGACTTGCCCTATCGGAACTGTGGAACCATCAGTGACTCCTGAGAAAGGCTTGGTTGGTTGAAGCTGATTGTATGGCACTTGGAGATTGTTGAATGTCTCGACGGACAGGATGTTGAGTCCTGCTCCGCCATCGATGAGGGTCCTGGTGACCTGCACATTGCTGATGATTGGGGAGCAAAGCATGGGGAGGACTCCGGCCGTGGCTGCGCACTTGAGCTGATCTGCAGAGCTGAATGTGATAGCGCACACTGACCACCTGAGAGGGTGCGTGGCCTCAAGCTTGGGGAGGACTGCATTCACCTCGCGAGCAAACTGCTTGAAGATGCGCTGAGAGGCCGGGGTCTGTGCGCCGCCCAAGATGCAAGCGATTGCGCGCGGCTCCTGGAAGCCCCCAGCCCCTTCGTCTTGATGATGGTCTTCATTTCTCCTTGGCTGAGGTGGCAGAGGAGGGAGGCCTGCGTTGCCTTGTGGGCAATCCTCGCGAGGCTGATCCCGCCAACCTCCCTCGCGAGGCTGGTCCTGCCAGCGGTCCTCGCGAGGTCGGTCACGCCACCCTTGACGAGGGCCACGGTCTTCCCATTGTCCTCCACCTCTTCCTCCTCCTCGGCCATAGCCCCGGTCGTTGCGCTTGGGGCGTCGGCCGGCACACACATCTCGCACAGTCCTGAGCTCTTGGCATTCGTTGGTGCTGTGGGTGTGGAGGTCATGGTACACACAGTACCGGCTGCCCTTGGATGACTCGGGCTGATCCCTGCCTCGCTTGGTGTCTTGTTCTGCTGCAAGCACAACAGCCCCCTTGCGCTTCACGTCCTTGACCTTGGGCTTCTTCTCTTCTGGATCGGCAGCCGGAAGCTTGAGGAGGGAGAGACGCCCTTCCTTAGCCCTGGCGCACTTGGTCGCCAAGTTGAACAGCTCCAGGGATGTGCACAGGTCTTCGTGGATTGCTAGCTCCTCTTTCATCTTGATGTCACGCACACCGTCAGAGAAGGATGAGATGATGGCCTCCTCAGTCACCCTGGGGGTCTTTAGGCGAGCGTTGTTGAAGCGCTGGATGTACTTTTGCAGGGTCTCTCCTGGCTGCTGCTTGATGCGGCGCAGGTCGCTCATGGCCGGGGGCCGGCCACGAGTGCCCTGGAAGTTGGCGATGAAGCGAGTGCGCATCTCGTCCCAGGAGGAAATCATGCCGAGAGCCAGGTTTAGGAGCCAGGTGCGGGCACCGTTCTTGAGTGCCATGGGAAACCAGTTCGCCATGACCTTCTCGTCCCCATTGGCGGCCATGACCCAAGGCACCCCAAGTAAATATTTCAAAGGATACTCCGGCATCTAAGCTTGGGGATGCCCCGGTTGGCATCCCATCTTTCTTCTTCAACAAATATCGGTATACCTCGATTTTTGTTTTGTTCACATGATTTGTGTCCTTTGTGTTTGTATTTTTCTTTAAGAATCATGCTAGTATGAGATAGCTCTTCATTGATTTATAGAATACTTCATGTGCTTCACTTATATCTTTTAAGTATGATCTTATAGAATTGCTCTTTGTGCTTCACTTAAAATTGTTTGAGTATGGTTTTATAGAATGCTTCGTACGCTTCACTTATACATTTTGAGCTTGGATATTAGCCGGTCTATATTAATTGTAGAGTGCTCCAGGAACTTCACTTATACATTTTGAGCTTGGATATTAGCCGGTCTATATTAATTGTAGAATGCTCCAGGAACTTCACTTATATCTTTTGGAGTATGAATAATAATATAATTTAAAGTGACCTGCTATTTTACTCTTATTTGTACATAATTCACTATTAAACCCTGAATATCAATGCATTGGTTATTCATTTGCTTGTGTTATGGATTTTCAAACAGTTTTGTGTATATATAGATATGCAAGCTTCAGATACATAATATGTAGTTTGTAAAATTATGATGCTTTTGCTTGGGCTGACACGCCTCATACCGGTAGTATTAGTTTGTAGTTGAGTTTTCATCATACCGGTAGTATTAGTTTGTAGTTGAGTTTTCATCTGCCAAAGTAGTAGATATTTTTTAGCTTTATGATTTTTCAGAACAGTTATGTGTATATTTACTGTAATAACAAGTTTATTAGTTTTCATATGCCAAAGTAATAGATAACTATGTCACATCTAGATGAATCTTGGACAGACTCATAATAAATACCAACTCTTTCATCCACAGTAACAGTAGCCCATGTATCTAACCGATGTTCTTGTCATCCTCCTTCCCGAGAAGATGGATTGCAAAATAAGTTGGGCCTCCGAGTGACTTTGGCTCAAACAGATACTACATCCGTTCCAAAATATAAGACGTTTTTACAGTCCAATTTGAAATACAAAAAATGTCCTATTTTGTTACGGAGGCAGTACATTTGAAAAACAGAGTTACACAGCACAAAGAGAACTATATTCCTCCCCTTGATTTCCTAGTGCAGTGTAAGAAAATACTCCCTCCATTCCTAAATATTTGTCTTTTTAGAGATTTCAAATGAGTTACTATATACGGATGTATATAGACATATTTTAGAGTGTAGATTCACTCATTTTGCTCTGTATGTAGTCATTTGTTGAAATCTCTAGAAAGACAAATATTTAGGAACAGAGGGAGTAGCAGCATAATCATATCAACTTAGCTGCACAACAAACAAGTAGCACAAACAGATTCCTTCCCTTGATTTCCTTGTGCCTGACTGGTTCCATTCATGCCGCATGGGGAAGGCATACATCAAGATCACAATCTCTGACAGTCATAATTAACCTACTCATTGTGCAGAAATCAAATGTTTATTACTGCTCTTGCTACCTTACCTGACAACCGCACCGATCATTGTCAGATCAAGCCACACAAAATAAACTCCATGTTAATTTTAGATGACCACAGTACGGACATGCATAGTCACAAGTACCCTATTGGCGATCAACCTGTAGTCAACTATCCAGTACGTCACAGCATAACCTCAATCAGCATCATCCCCAGTCCTTGATACACCGGCCTGACCTCCAGCATTCGCATCATCATCAGTTCTCTCGGCATGGGGGCTACCTATGGGCTCTTCAGCCTGCAGCGCCTCCGCACCTTGTTCCAGCATCTCCTTCTCATCATTTTGCTGAGTACCTGCCCAAATTATGCATACTCAGACTGTTGATATTCAGGAGTACAGGAAGAAAGCATCAAGTACGGGGACAAAAACAAAAAAACAGACAATACATGCAGACTGGAGAATCAACATTCAGGATTCTAGCCACAATTCTGCAGCTATATATTCACTTCAATGGAATTGAGATATATAACAGCAAACACTCGCTTTATGAGCTCATTGTCATTCGCAATACATAGCCAGAGATGTACAAATAAAGAGATGAGTCATAAAAGAACTTAAGAGCCATAAAAAGCAATGGTAGCTTTGTGTTGCAGGAATTGAAATTTTACCACATAAATGGATAACATAAGTCCCGCTTTTGACTGGAAAAAGGTGAAACACACCAAAGGTGAAGTGTGGTAGCAGTGTCCTTTAACTTGTACGCCTTCTGCATCAGGTAGTCCGTAAATATAAAAATAATTATCGTAATCTAGTGTTTCTTACGATTTCAAGATGCCTCCAAAATGCTACTTGTACTGAGCACAAACTTTTTTTTTACTTCTCTGATCACCTTAGAGTTTTGCCACTACAAAAGAGTAACAAACAAACCACAATTATGTTCCTGACCTTGATAAGCTTAGCGACGACAATGAAGAGGTGAAAACTACTAAACCGTAAAAAGGATTTACGGATCACAGTAATGAACTATCAAGCAACAGACAACATGTGTGATAACTTATGTAATAACTAGGTTGCAACAGAACGATTACCACTTGATACTGCTGGAGTCGACAATGATAGTGGAAAGTTGTTATATGCCCAAGGGTAAAGCATGCTATAGTTGGAACCAAACACCCTCTCAAGCTGGAATGTGTTGATGTCCATTGAGAAAAGGCCGGCATCAGGTGATGGATTTCTGCAATGTTGTAGGAACAAGTTCCTCCCCGTCGATCTCACCTTGAAAGAGTACTGGGAAGAATCCAGTGAGATTGTCTTCAACTTCCACTGGCTGGAACTTGCACCTTTTTTCGCCTAACGAAATAACTGAGGTGAGATGTCTCATTTGGTAGCACAAACATCCCAATGATGCCCTCCCCTGCCTCCACAATGGCTATACGCACATGAGAAGAGCTGGCTCTGGCTGCGGGTGGGAGGTCTATGAGTGAGAACTGTCACCCCATACAAGCAGCCATATGCATACTGGAGCCAGCATGAGTAAGGCGATCGTGGTGCCGAAGGAGTAGCTCGCCATTCTCCGGTGCTGGAAGAGAAGACGAAGACGGCTTCCTCATGTAGGGTGAATTCCACATATATCACTCTGAAAAATGCCTCCTCTGAAGCCTCCTCGTCACCGCCCACCAGGAGGATCTGACACCCAAACGTGCGTGGCTTGTCCACTGAATGAACCCACTCGTCGAATTCAGGGATTGGGGGAAGCAGGAGGTGCCGCCGGTGCAAGGGGTCGCACACCACCAGCTCCGCACAGTCGCGCCTCTTGAGGAGGACAAGACCGCCGCAGATGTCCGAAATGGTCCAGTCACCGGCTGGGGTAGGGAGGAAGGACAAGGTGAAGTCAGCGGCGAGGGCGACGGCTTTGGCTGCAGACGCGGAGGGGTGAGGCGGTTCGGCCGGGTGGAAGACTCGGCGAAAATCGAGGAAGCCGATGAGGGGCGGGGAATGGAGCTTGTGGTACCTCCGGAGGAAGGGGCGGTCGACGACGACGCGGCGGAAGGAGGCGCAGACGGCGGAGGCTCGGATGAGGTCGCACGGGGTGGGCAGGCGGAGGAAGATTTCAGGCAGGAGGTCGTCGGGGATAGGCAGTGAGGTCATTTCCTGATGCCCATGCCGTCGCGGAGAGGAATTTTGGCTGTGCTCGAGGATGCCCATCCCGCCGCCGGTGGTGAGAAACCCTAGCTCAAGCTCAAATGTGTCAGTAGGGAGGGGAGTGTGGCTGCGCGAGGGATTTGGGGGAAGAAGGGAGCGAGCTCTGACGACTGGGATTTGGAAAATGTGGCTCTTGTATGTGCATGTGTGTGGGAAAATTGGATCTTTTGCCCGATAATGCCCCTCCCTTCCAAAGGCTACCAGGTGGGGCCCGGGGCCACTGTTATTGAGACAATCAAAAGGCAAATCATCAAACCCCATGTAAAATGGAGCAAATCATCAAATCCCCCGCATGTGTATGACCGTATGCGTATGGTGACTGTCAATCTGTCATGCACATTTGGCGGCCAGAATCTCTAAGGTGAGATTAGCGTTTGGGCATGATGACTGTTAAAAATAAAATTACTCTGTAATGGATTACAATCTTTTTTACCACTCCAATACAAAATTCAGTGTTATTGTTTGGCTCCGGTCTGAATTCTAACGTTGGAGCCTAATTCAGGCCCCAAACAAACAGAGTCCGACACTCTGGCGTTGGGCAGGTGCACGCCGTTCCACCAGTGACGAGCGCCGTCACCGCCTCTCGTTGAGCTTGGCTCAAATAACTTGTAAGCACGTAGGTATAACATCTATATTATACATACACGTAGCATCTGATGATGTCGAATTGATGAAGAATCATCAATTTCGTTTTGCTCATATCATATACTAGACAATGCCCCGCGCATTTCTGCGGGATGGTAGTGTGACAAAGAGCTTTTAGGAGAAGAGCACTTTAAGCAAAAAAAAAGGGTAGAAAATGGCTTCATTATAATGTAACAATGAAATCACCTTTCTCAGTATGACCAATTTGTGACCAAACTTGTATATCATGTTAGTATCCGATGATTAAAAGTAGTATGATCAGTTTGTGACCAAACATACACTGAAATAATTTCAGTATAAGTAAACTAATCAGAGAAGGTTAAGAAGGAAACAATATGACCATCATGCAAATTAATCATAATACAGTACATACTAAGGTTCAACTGTAAGACAAATTGCTTGTCTGCACCTTGACTATATTCTTAACGTTGTTGTTTATCGGGCACATGACTTCAATCAGCTTGCAGCAAATCAAGCATTCAAATTGCAAAGAGCAATTTTGATAGTATGTGCTGAAACAATACAAAGGAAGCACAAATCTAATGGTCGGGGTTCTAGGCTCTTTCTCCCCAATGCAGGGTGATGACCTGCTCGTGTAGGTGATAGAAATCGGACATATCTATGAAAAAAACATAGCAAGAGATGAGGGAAGATGCACATGCACGACCTATTGTGTTGCAAGATGCTATGGTAGAAGGCGGGCCAGATTGTCCAGATCAAGAGCTTCGAGGTGTCGCCCCACGCTATCACGAAGCAGTGTCGGCGGCTCCTCCTCGTCCGATTGGGTTGGCATGGACCACGACATGCAACACCTTGATCGTACGTCCGTCAACATGTTGGTCTGCGTCCAGAGCATATTAATGGGTAAGGGGTCAAGAAAGCAAAGGAGAAAAAAAATCCATGAAGCCTTGTTTCAGATTCGGAGGCTTTGATGGAGAAGCAGACCTTAGCAGTGATCATCGATCTTCCCAAAGAATAATATAGATAACCCAAATCATGTGGGGAAATCAACCTCCTAACTCATGAAATTGACCAAATATTACCCATCCCAGTGTTGCTCCGCAAGCGATGGTGGCGAGAAGATCAACTGGAGCCATGGCCAGGCGATGGCCAATGCATGCTAGGCAAGAATATGCAGTACATTCCGTTTATAAGGACTCAAATGGGGAAGGATTACATCCTGTGGAGATATGGTTGGTTGGTTTTAATTAGGAAGGACCGTATCAAAGAAGATGAAGGGGCGGGATGGAAGGGGAAGGGGAGAAGACGCCGCTTCACAACTCATATTGCGCCGGTATTTGAGCATATAATAAATTAATAATGGGCTGCATGTTGGCTGAAGTGGGCTGCATGTGATTGTTGGTTTGCGAGAAGTGAACGCACGGAACTGAAATGATTCACCAACTAAAACAATGAGAATAAGAACAGGCCAAGGTAGTGGATATGCTGGTCAACCTGTAGTGGGTCCCACCTGTAAGCGGGTAACAGAATGCTGACGTGGCTAGGCTGCTGATATGGATAGGCTGCATGTCAAGAGAAATAATATAGTGGGGATGAACTATTTAGGTATTATAGATTCCCACATCAAGACATTTGCCCATTCTGCGACCAAGACGACGAAACAATCAATCACCTCCTGACACAGTGTGTCTTCACGAAGGAGGTTTGGACCAAGGTGGGTCAGGCCGTGGGCATGACGGGTACGACGCCATCAAGCGGAGATGATCTATTGGCGTGGTGCACAAGATCCATATTCAAGGGGAGGCACGCCAAGACCCTGCGGGCGATACACCTGCTAGTCATGTGGGCAGATGTGGAAGCACCGAAACGCAATTGTGTTCGAGGGCATGAGACCGGACGTGCAGCATATCCTACGACGGATTGCCACTGAGTGTTTGGCATGGAGACAAGCAGACATTCTACATGGAGACATTCGGATTGACTTCGTAGGAGTGGATGGATGGAGTGAGGGCAAGTAATCCGTTAAGATGATGTGGGGTGGAATGCATTGTACAAGCGTGTTGTAAATAACCGTGGATGGGGTGTCTTCCCCTTTTTTCTCTTAATATATGATACGCACACTTGTGCATATTTGAGAAAAAAATATATCATATATTTCCTTTGCTCATAAATGTGGTTTTAGTGAATTTGAACCATATCACTTATTTATGAATGGAGGGAGTACATGAAATGCATTGGTGGTAGCCATGGATCAGGTCTCTTTTTATTAGAAAGGGTAAAAATCACCGTATAAGGCATTTCTGGCTCCTTATATCTATCAAACTAAAGCAGGCCTGCAGGGTAGAATGAATGTTCCTGATGTAGGTGAACATGATTTCTAGCTCGTATCCCTTCTCAGGTAGCTAGACTATAGAAAACATTTTTCCAGAATATTTGATGTGGTCTATTGTTTTCTACAATGTCATGATGCCTCCAAAAGTCTACTCATGGTGTGCGAAATCCTTTCTTTTACTTGTTTGAGTACCTTAAAATGGCAATTGGAACAGACAAATGAATAAATCATTGTTATGTTCCTGAGTTTTATTAGCCTTGCACAAGGACATACTCCCTCCATCCCAAGTTTTATTAGTTTTGTTAACGTCTTATATTTTGGGATGGAGCAAGTAGAAAGTAACAACTATCAAACCTTGTAACAAAAATTACCAGCCACAATAATGAACTACCTAGCATCAGACAAGTTGTATGATTAACTATGAAAGGACTGACATGACCATGGTGCAACAGAAAGTTTACCACTTGATAGCGTTGGTGATGACAACAACCGTGGTGGGATAGGCCAAGGTGGCGCCCCAAGTGGGGCCGAATCCCACTTGGGCTCCTGCCCTGGTTCGGCCTCCCCCTTCCTTGTATAGGCTCCAGGGGAAGGAAGGGGGAGGTGGTGCCCCTCCTTTCCTTTCTCCCTTGTATAGGATATGGACTTTCCCTCCCCCTTTCCTTTCCCTAGGGCTGGCCGGTCCCCTAGGGCTGGCCGGCCTGGTGGAGGGGCGCACCAGCCCCTTGTGGTCTAGTCTGTCCCCTCCTTGGCCCATTAAGCCCATATATTTTGTCGGGGGTGCCCGGAACCCCTTTCGGTGACCCGATATGTACCCGGTACCCTCCAGAACACTTCCGATGTCCGAATACCATCGTCCTATAATCTTTTCCTGTCGACCATTTTGAGACTCCTCGTTTCTCATCTGGGACTCCGAACAACATTCGGTCACCAAATCACATAACTCATATAATACTATATCATCATCGAACGTTAAGCGTGCGAACCCTACGGGTTCGAGAACTATGTAGACATGACCGAGACACCTCTCCGGTCAATGCTACCTCTTGAGCACTGCGTTGGTTTTCCTTGAAGAGGAAAGGGTGATGCAGCAAAGTAGCATAAGTATTTCCCTCAGTTTTTGAGAACCAAGGTATCAATCCAATAAGAGGCTCCTCAAAAGTCCCACACACCTACACAAACAAATAAGAACCTCGCAACCAACGCAATAAAGGGGTTGTCAATCCCTTCACGGTAACTTGCAAAAGTGAGATCTGATAGAGATAATAAGATAAGATAAATATTTTTGGTATTTTTATGATATAGATTGGAAAGTAAAAGATGCAAATAAAAGTAGATGGAAAACTTATATGATAAAAGATAGACCCGGGGGCCATAGGTTTCACTAGTGGCTTCTCTAAAGATAGCATAAGTATTACGGTGGGTGAACAAATTACTGTCGAGCAATTGATAGAAAAGCGCATAGTTATGAGATTATCTAGGCATGATCATGTATATAGGCATCACGTCCGCAACAAGTAGATCGAAACGATTCTGCATCTACTACTATTACTCCACACATCGACCGACTCCTGCCTGCATCTAGAGTAATAAGTTCATAAGAACAGAGTAACGCATTAAGAAAGATGACATGATGTAGAGGGATAAACTCATGCAATATGATATAAACCTCATCTTTTTATCCTCGATGGCAACAATACAATACGTGCCTTCCTGCCCCTGCTGTCACTGGGAAAGGACACCGCAAGATTGAACCCAAAGCTAAGCACTTCTCCCATTGCAAGAAAGATCAATCTAGTAGGCCAAACCAAACTGATAATTCGAAGATACTTGCAAAGATAACTTAATCACACATAAAAGAAATCATAGGATATTCAAATATTTCTCATAGATAAACTTGATCATAAACCCACAATTCATTGGATCTCGACAAACACACCACAAAAAGAGTTACACCGAATAGATCTCCAAGAAGATCGAGGAGAACTTTGTATTGAGATTCAAAGAGAGAGAAGAAGCCATCTAGCTAATAACTATGGACCTGAACGTCTGTGGTAAACTACTCACAACTCATTGGAGAGGCCTTGGAGATGATGTAGAGGCCCTCTGTGGTCGATTCCCCCTACGTCGGAGCGCCGGCGAAGGCTCCAAGATGGGATCTCGCGGATACAGAAGGTTGCGATGGTGGAATTAGGTTTTCGTGGTGCTCCCCTATGTTTTCAAGGTACGGGAGTATATATAGGCAAAGGAAGTACGTCAGTGGAGTAACAAGGGGCCCACGAGGGTGGGGGGCGCGCCGGGCACCCTCATGGCCGCCTCGTTTGTTGCTTGACGTCCACTCCAAGTCTCCAGGCTGGCATTTGTTCCAAAAAGATTGCTCCCGAAGGTTTCATCCCATTTGGACTCCGTTTGATATTCCTTCTCTTCGAAACACTGAAATAGGCAAACAACAGCAATTCGGGATGGGGCTCCAGTTAGTAGGTTAGTTCCAAAAATGATATAAAAGTGTAAAGTAAAGCCCATAAACATCCAAAATAGGTAATATAATAGCATGGAACAATAAAAAATTATAGATACGTTGGAGACATATCAAGCATCCCCAATCTTAATTCCTGCTCGTCCTCGAGTAGGTAAATGATAAAAACAGAATTTTTGATGTGGAATGCTACCTAGCATAATCCTTAATGTAATTTTCTTTATTGTGGCATGAATGTGCAGATCCAAATGATTCAAAATAAAAGTTCATATTGATATAAGAAATAGTAATACTTCAAGCATACTAACAAAGCAATCATGTCTTCTCAAAATAACATGGCTAAAGAAAGTTCATCCCTACAAAATCATATAGTTTGGTCATGCTCCATTTTAGTCACACAAGAATGCTCTCATCTTGCACACCCCCGATGACAAGCTAAGAAATTGTTTCATACTTTAGCAATCTCAAACTTTTTTCAACTTTCACACAATACATGAGCGTGAGCCATGGATATAGCACTATGGGTGGAATAGAATATGATGATGGAGGTTGTGTGGAGAAGACAAAAAGGAAGAAAGTCTCATGTTAACGAGGCTAATCAACGGGCTATGGAGATGCCCATCAATTGATGTCAACATGAGGAATAGGGATTGCCATGCAACGGATGCACTAGAGCTATAAATGTATGAAAGCTCAACAAAAGAAACTAGTGGGTGTGCATCCAACTTGCTTGCTCACAAAGACCTAGGGCATTTTGAGGAAGCCCATCGTTGGAATATACAAGCAAAGTTCTATAATGAAAAATTCCCACTAGTATATGAAAGTGACAACAAATGAGACTCTCTATATGAAGAACATGGTGCTACTTTGAAGCACAAGTGTGGAAAAGGATAGTAACATTGTCCCCCTTTTTTTGGGCCTTTCTACTTTTTTTTATTAGGCCTTTCTCTTTTTTTATTTGGCCTTTCTTTTTTAGGGACAATGCTCTAATAATGATGATCATCACACTTCTATTTATTTACAACTCATGAGTTACAACTCAAAGCTAGAACAAGATATGACTCTATATGAATGCCTCAGGCGGTGTACCGGGATGGGCAATAAATCAAGAGTGACATGTATGAAAAATTATGAAGGTGGCTTTGCCACAATACGATGTCAACTACATGATCATGCAAGGCAATATGACAATGATGATGCGTGTCATGATAAACAGAACAGTGGAAAGTTGCATGGCAATATATCTCGGAATGGCTATGGAAATGCCATAATAGGTAGGCATGGTGGCTGTTTTGAGGAAGATATAAGGAGGTTTATGTGTGATAGAGCGTATCGTATCACGGGGTTTGGATGCACTGGCGAAGTTTGCACCAACTGTCAAGGTGAGAAAGGGCAATGCACGATACTGAAGAGGCTAGCAATGATGGAAAGGTAAAAGTGCGTATAATCCATAGACTTAACATTAGTCATAAAGAACTCATATACTTATTGCAAAAATCTACAAGTCATCAAAAACCAAGCACTACGCGCATGCTCCTAGGGGGGTAGATTGTTAGGAAAATACCATCGCTCGTCCCCGACCGCCACTCATAAGGATGACAATCTAAGAACACCTCATGTTTCAAATTTGTTACACAACGGTTACCATACGTGCATGCTACGGGACTTGCCAACTTCAACACAAGTATTCTTTAAATTCACAATTACCCAACTTGCATGACTCTAATATCACCACCTCTATATCTCAAAACAATTATCAAGCATCAAATTGGTCATAGCATCTAATTCACTTCCTATGATAGTTTTTATTATACCCAACTTGGATGCCCATCATTCTAGGACCAATTTTATAACCATAGCAAATACCATGCTGTTCTAAAATACTCTCAAAATAATATAAGTGAAGCATGAGAGATCAACAATTTCTACAAAATTAAACCACCACCGTGCTCTAAAAGATATAAGTGAAGTACTAGAGCAAAACTATCTAGCTCAAAAGATATAAGTGAAGCACATAGAGTATTCTAATAAATTCCAAATCATGTGGATTTCCCCCAAAATGTGTGTACAGCAAGGATGATGGTGGTAAACTAAAAAGCAAAGACTCATATCTTACAAGACGCTCCAAGCAAAACACATATCATGTGGTGAATAAAAATATAGCTCCAAGTAAAGTTACCGATAGACGAAGACGAAAGAGGGGATGCCTTCCAGGGCATCCCCAAGCTTAGGCTTTTGGTTATCCTTGAATATCTTGGGGTTCCATGGGCACCCCCAAGCTTAGGCTCTTGCCACTCCTTATTCCATAGTCCATCAAATCTTTACCCAAAACTTAAAAACTTCACAACACAAAACTCAACAGGAAATCTCATAAGCTCCGTTAGTGCAAGAAAGAAAAACCACCACATAAGGTACTGTCATGAACTCATTCTTTATTTATATTGGTTTTAAACCTACTGTATTACAACTTCTCTATGGTTCATACGCCCCCCCCTCCCCCGATACTAGCCATAGATACATCAAAATAAGCAAACAACACACAAAACAGAATATGTCAAAAACAGAACATTCTGTAGCAATCTATAACTTTCGAATACTTCTGGAACTCTAAAAATCCTACCAAAATTGGAAGTCTTGTGCAATTTGTCTATTGATCTACAGCAAAAAGAAACAACGCAAAAGCACGTTTCTGTGATTTACTAAAATTATTTTCGTGCGCGCAAAAGTTTCTGTTTTTCAGCAGAATCAAATTTACTATCACCGTAGGTTATCCTATAGGTTCTACTTGGCGCAAACACTAATTGAAACATGAAAACACATCTAAACAGAATCTAGATGAAATATTTATTACTAAACAGAAGCAAAAAGTAAGAAACAATAATAAAATTGGGTTGCCTCCCAACTAGCGCTATTGTTTAACGCCCCTAGCTAGGCATAAAAGCGAGAATAGATCTAAGTAGTGCCATCTTTGGCATTCAATTCATAAGCAACTCGCATGATAGATTCATAAGGTAATTTAACTTTCTTTCTTGGAAAGTGTTCCATGCCTTTCCTTAATTGAAATTGGAATCTAATATTCCCTTCCTTCATATCAATAATTGCACCAATCGTTCTAAGGAAAGGTCTACCAAGAATAATAGGAAATGAAAGATTGCAATCTATATCAAGAACGATAAAATCTATGAGCACATAATTCCTATTTGCAACCATAAGAACATCATTGATCCTTCCCATAGGTTTCATAATGGTGGAATCCGCAAGGTGCAAGTTTAAAGAGCAATCATCAAAATCATGGAAACCTAGCACATCACATAAAGTTTTTGGAATCGTGGAAACGCTAGCACCCAAATCACACAAAGCATAGCACTCATGGTCTTTAATTTTAATCTTTATAGTAGGTTCCCACTCATCATAAAGTTTTCTAGATATATAAACTTCCAAATTAAGTTTTCCTTCATAAGCATCAAGGCATCAACAATATGTTTGGTAAAAGCTTTATTTTGACTATACGCATGAGGAGAATTCAACACGGATTGCAACAAGGAAATATAATCTATTAAAAAAGAATTATCATAATTAAATTCCTTGAAATCCATAATAGTGGGTTCAATGCTATGTAAAGTCTTGACCTCTGCAATCCCACTTTAACCAAATTTAGCATCAAGATCTAAAAACTCCGAATTATGGGGACGCCCTTTAACTAAAGTTGACTCATCTCCAGTCCCATCATTATCAAGATTCATATTGCAAAAGAAGGATTCAATAGGGGATACATCAATAAATTTTAGATCTTCATCATTATTTTCACCTAACCCTTCTGGTTTGGCAGCCATCTTATTGACCAAGGTGGCTTGCTTATCAGAAATTTTGGCTATTGATTTTTCAAGACGAGCAATCTGAGAATTCAAACCATAAAATTCCTTAGACATATCATCAAGCTCTTTGTTCATGTACTCCATAAAGCTTTTTTGTTCTTTAAGCTCTTTTCTAAAGAAACTATTATGCTCAAATTGTAAAGTCATAAAACTTCCAATGTTTAATTCAATCTCTTCCAACCTTCTAAGATGAAGGTCGGTGTTCTTAGGCAAAGCCATAATGGCAAACATGCACACAAGAAGACAAGCGAAAGAGAGAGGAGAACGGGAAAGAGAGGGCGAATAAAAACGGCAAGGGTGAAGTGGGGGAGAGGAAAACGAGAGGCAAATAGCAAATAATGTAATGCGAGGGAGATGAGTTTGTGATGAGTACTTGGTATGTCTTGACTTGAGCGAAATCCTTCTTGCTACCTCTTGAGCACTGCATTGGTTTTCCTTGAAGAGGAAAGGGTGATGCAGCAAAGTAGCATAAGTATTTCCCTCAGTTTTTGAGAACCAAGATATCAATCCAGTAGGAGGCTACTCAAAAGTCCCACGCACCTACACAAATAAACAAGAACCTCGCAACCAACGCAATAAAGGGGTTGTCAATCCCTTCATGGTAACTTGCAAAAGTGAGATCTGATAGAGATAATAAGATAAGATAAATATTTTTGGTATTTTTATGATATAGATTGGAAAGTAAAAGATGCAAATAAAAGTAGATGGAAAATTTATATGATAAAAGATAGACCCGGGGGCCATAGGTTTCACTAGTGGCTTCTCTCAAGATAGCATAAGTATTATGGTGGGTGAACAAATTACTGTCGAGCAATTGATAGAAAAGCGCATAGTTATGAGATTATCTAGGCATGATCATGTATATAGGCATCACGTCACAACAAGTAGATCGAAACGATTCTGCATCTACTACTATTACTCCACACATCGACCAACTCCTGCCTGCATCTAGAGTATTAAGTTCATAAGAACAGAGTAACACATTAAAAGATGACATGATGTAGATGGATAAACTCATGCAATATGATATAAACCCCATCTTTTTATCCTCGATTGCAACAATACAATACGTGCCTTGCTGTCCCTGCTGTCACTGGGAAAGGACACCGCAAGATTGAACCCAAAGCTAAGCACTTCTCCCATTGCAAGAAAGATCAATCTAGTAGGACAAACCAAACTGATAATTCGAAGAGACTTGCAAAGATAACTTAATCACACATAAAAGAATTCAGAGGATATTCAAATATTTGTCATAGATAAACTTGATCATAAACCCACAATTCATCGGATCTCGACAAACACACTGCAAAAAGAGTTACATCCAATAGATCTGCAAGAAGATCGAGGAGAACTTTGTATTGAGATTCAAAGAGAGAGAAGAAGCCATCTAGCTAATAACTATGGACCCGGAGGTCTGTGGTAAACTACTCACAACTCACTGAGGCCTTCGAGATGATGTAGAGGCCCTCCATGGTCGATTCCCCCTCTGGCAGAGCGCCGACGAAGGCTCCAACATGGGATCTTGCGGATACAGAAGGTTGCGGCGGTGGAATTAGGTTTTCTTGGTGCTCCCCAATGTTTTCAGGGCACAGGAGTATATATAGGCAAAGGAAGTATGTCGGTGGAGCAACGAGGGGCCCACAAGGGTGGGGGGCTCGCCGGGCACCCTTGTGGCCGCCTCGTTTGTTGCTTGACGTCCACTCCAAGTCTCCTGGTTGGCATTTGTTCCAAAAAGATTGCTCCCGCAGGTTTAATCCCGTTTGGACTCCGTTTGGTATTCCTTTTCTTCGAAACACTGAAATAGGCAAAAAATAACAATTCGGGCTGGGCCTCCGGTTAGTAGGTTAGTCCCAAAAATGATATAGAAGTGTAAAGTAAAGCCCATAAACATCCAAAACAGGTAATATAATAGCATGGAACAATCAAAAATTATAGATACGTTGGAGAAGTATCAGTCAATAACCAGTAGTGGAACCTGGATGCCCATATTGTCTGATACATCACCTAGTTCAATCGGTCAAACCGTTATGACAACATACGTAATTCCCATTGTCCATTGGTATGTTACTTGCCCGAGATTCGATCATCGGTATCTCTATACCTACTTCAATCTCGTTACCGGCAAGTCTCTTTACTCGTTCCGTAATACATCACCTCGTGACTAACTCCTTAGTCATTTGCTTGCAAGCGTATGATGTGTATTACCGAGAGGGCCCAGAGATACCTCTCCGATAATCAGAGTGACAAATCCTAGTCTTGATCTATGCCAACCCAACAAACACCTTCGGAGATACCTGTAGAGCATCTTTATAATCACCCAGTTACGTTGTGACGTTTGATAGCACACAAGGTATTGCTCCGCTATCCGAGAGTTTCATAGTCTGATAGTCAAAGGAATATGTATTTTACATGAAGAAAGCAATAACAATAAAACTGAATGATCAATATGCTATGATAACGGATGGGTCTTGTCCATCACATCATTATCCTAATGATGTGATCCCATTCATCAAATGACAACACATGTCTATGGTTAGGAAACCTAACCATCTTTGATCAACGAGCTAGTCTAGTAGAGGCTTACTAGGGACACAGTGTTTTGTCTATGTATCCACACATGTATCAAGTTTCCAATTAATACAATTCTAGCATGAATACTAAACATTTATCTTGAAATAAGGAAATGTAAAATAACAACTTTATTATTTCCTCTAGGGCATGTTTCTTTCAACATGTTGCAGCTACAACGGATACCTCGTACGAAGTTGGTTCCAACTGGTATGTTGACTCTGGCACCAACGAGTATATCACATCCGATCTTGAGAAGTTGACCATGCATGAAAGATACCTCTACAAGGAGCAAGTCCACACCATAGAAAATGTTTTAGGTATGATGATAAGTCATGTCAGCCAGTCTATTGTTAAAACCCCACATTGTGATATCCATCTTAAAGATATACTACATGTCCCAACTACATCAAAGAATCTCCTTTCAGTTCATTGCAGTACTCTAGATAATGGTATCTTCATAGAATTTCATCCTTTTTTCTTCTTGATCAAGGCTCAGGTCACGAGGAGGGTTCTCTATGACGGTAGATGCGTGCAAGGTCTCTATTAATTGATTCCCAAGTTCTGCAAATTCAATAAGCAAGTTCGTGGAGTCATCAAAGTCTTTTCAGAATGATGGCATATTTGTTTAGGCCATCCATCTTTTTCCATTGTTTCCCAAATTCTTAGCAAGAATAAGCTCCCTTTTTTTGGCGAGCATAATCGCTTGCAGCTTCTTGACAGGACGTTCACGATTAATTACATTCTTTTTTAGATATGGAAAGAAATATGAATTACAAGAGTAAAGAGCCAGAGTTCATGTGCAAAGCAGCAAAAGCCTGGTTCAATTGCGAAGAAAAGAAGAAGTTGGCTTACCAAAAATGGTAGCACAAATCCTATTCACAAAGTCCTTTATACCAGCAAGCTCTTCTTCAGCAACCTTGAGTTTTTGTTCCGTAGTTTCTGCTCTAAGAGTACAAGCCTCCTCATGTATGAGAATTCTGTCTTCACCTTTTCAAATTCTTCAGTAACTTTAACGACAGATTCCTAGAGCTCACTAGCCAGCTTCTCAGCTTTCTCGTGTTTGCCGGTTTCAACGGCAAGTGTCTCCTTCAGCTTGGCAATTTCTTGCTCTGCTTGAGTTGCATATTTTTGCAAGAGCAACGATGGAAGTTAGTTCACACTACATAACCCCGGGTCATCGTAGGCAAGGAAACACGATGCTTGGGGGCTACCATGACAATTTAAAGCACAAAGATTTTAAGAGAAAAGTGAGTCCTAGGTTGCTACAAGCAAGACAACTCAACACTTGGGGCTACACTACTTGAAGCTTCATAAGTAAAAAAAATTACAAGTCCCATGTCACTATAGGCACGACAACCCGACACTTGGGGGCTACACTATTTGAAGCTACAAATCTATATGACTAAGGAAAAGTCCTGAGCTCTGCTACAGGCATGCCACCCGACACTTGGGGACTACACAAGTTAAAGTACTTTTTTTATTTAAAACACCAAGTCATCACGAGGTGATAAACTCAGATCTTGGGGGCTACTGGTAATATGGATATAAGGGAATGAATGTACCTCATGATTTATCTTCATCACATTCACGAGCTCAGCTTCATGTTCTCTATTTTGAGCAAGTCGGGACTTGATACGTCTCCAACATATCTACTTTTCCTAACGCTTTTCCTCTTGTTTTGGACTCTAATTTGCACGATTTGAATGAAACTAACCCCGGACTGATGCTGTTTTCAGCAGAACTACCACGGTGTGGTTTTTCTGCAGAAATAAAAGTTCTCGGAATGGAATTAAACTTTGCGAGGATTTTTATACCAATAAAGAGAATTTCTGGAGCCAAGAGATACCTGAGGGGGGCACCTGGGTGGGCACAACCCACCAGGGCGCGCCTGCCCCCCTAGGCGCGCCCAGGTGGGTGCTGCCCACCTAGTGGCCCCGCTGACCCTGAAACCGACACTATAAAATCACATTATTCTAGAAAAAAATAGGGGAGAAAGAATTATTGCGTTTCACAAGATGGAGCCGCCGCCGTCTCCTATTCTTCATCGGGAGGCCAGATTTGGAGTCCCTTGGGGGTCCGGAGAGGGGGATCTTTGATTTTTGTCATCACCAACACATCTCCATCGCCAATTCCATGATGCTCCCCACCGGGAGCGAGTAATTCCTTCGTAGGCTCGCTGGTCGGTGATGAGTTGGATGAGATTCATCATGTAATCGAGTTAGTTTTGTTAGGGCCTAATCCCTAGTATCCACTATGTTGTGAGATTGATGTTGCTATGACTTTGCCATGCTTAATGCTTGTCACTTTGGGCCTGGGTGCCATGATTTCAGATCTGAACCGTTTATGTTATCACAATTATATCCATGTTCTAGATCCGATATTGCAAGGTATAGTCACCTACTACGTGTTATGATCCGACAACCCAGGAGTGACAACAATCGGGACCACTCCCGGTGATCACCGTAGTTTGAGGAGTACATGTATTCACCATGTGTTAATGCTTTGTTCCGGTTCTAAGGAAGCCTTAATATCCCTTAGTTTCCAACAGGACCCGCTGCCACGGGAGGGTAGGACAAAAGATGTCATGCAAGTTCTTTCCATAAGCATGTATGACTATTTACGGAATACATGCCTACATTATATTTATGAACTGGAGCTAGTGCCGCATCGCCCTAGGTTATAACTGTCTCATGATGAATATCATCCAATGAGTCACCGATCCAATGCCTACTAATTTATCTTATATTGTTCTTGCTAAGTTACTACTGTTGCCACTGCTATCGTTACTGCTACAATATCACTGCTATCACCGTACCATTACTATTGCTACTGCTGCTATCATCAAAACTATCATATTACTTTGCTCCTAATCACTTTGCTGCAGATAATTAATCTCCAGGTGTGTTTCAATTGACAACTCAGCTGCTAATACCTTCAAATATTCTTTGGCTCCCCTTGTGCCGAATCTATAAATTTGGGTTGAATACTCTACCCTCGAAAGCTGTTGCAATCCCCTATACTTGTGGGTTATCAAGACCTTTTCTAGCGCCATTGTCGGGGAGCATAGCTATATTTGTTGAGTCACTTGGGATTATTATCATATTATCACTATGAAGAATCTAAAGGATGCTAAGACTAAGATTTTTCGCTCAAAGACAAGGGGAGGTAAGGAACTACCATCTAGCTTTGCTTTAGATTCACCTTCTGTTATAAGTAAACTTGCAACACCACAACATCCTATTAATTCTGATATGTCGCAAGTTATTGATGATGCTACTTCTGCTATGAATGCTACTCATGATGATGCTAGTACCTTGCTTGATGATGATGTGCCACTAGGTGAATTTCTTGATGAACAAATTGCTAGAGTAAGACAATATGATATTGTTGAATCTGATGATGAACTTGAAACTGAAAATCTTGAGACACCTACTAGAACTAGTCCTCCTAGATATGATTGCCAAAGGTACATGAAGGATATACTATGAGTGAGGGGACACCTAGAGATATTTGTGCTTGTAAGGATAGCGATGATCTAGAGAAATTATTATGCAAGTATAAGGAAAGATCTGTGAATGCTGAAATGAAATGTGATCCTGAGTTTGCTACTTCACCTATCTTTATTGATGACAAGGATTATGAATTCTCTGTCGACCCAGAGTTAATCACTTTGGTTGAATCTGATCCTTTCCATGGTTATGAAACTGAAACTGTTGTGGCACATCTTACTAAGCTGAATGACATAGCCATCCTTTTTGCTCATGATGAGAAGATTCGCTATTACCATATTCTCAAGTTATTTCCATTCTCATTAAAGGGTGATGATAAAGCTTGTTACAATACTCGTGCTCCTGGTTGCGTGTGTAGTCCCCAGGATATGATTTATTACTTCTCTGAAAAATATTTCCTTGCTCATAAGAAACAAGCTGCCTTACAGGAAATATTTAACTTTGTGCAAATTGAAGAAGAGAGTCTCCCACAAGCTTGGAGGAGGTTTCTCCAATTTCTTAATGCTTTTCCTGATCATCCTCTTAAGAAAAATGAAATACTTGATATCTTCTATAATGGACTAATCGATGCTTCTAGGGATTTCCTAGATAGTTGTGCTGGTTGTGTTTTCAGGGAATGAACTATTGACAAGCTGAAGAATTATTGAATAACATATTGAAAAATTATGATGATTGGACTCCTCCTGAAACACCTATTAAACCCACTCCGAAGAAGAGGGGTATCTTATATCTCAGTCCTGAAGATATGCAAGAGGCAAAGAAATCTATGAAGGAAAAAGGTATTAAAGCCAAGTATGTTAAAAATTTACCACCTATTGAAGAAATACATGGGCTTGAAGCACCACCACCTAAGGTGGTAGAGGTAAAATCTTTAATGAAATTCAATGATAGTGATGATCCTCAATAAACATCCTAGTCAATGCCTTTATGAGTTTGATAATTACATTAGAAAGCAAGATCACTTCAATGCAAATGTTATGAAACAATTGAAATACAACTCTGATATGATTTCTCGCTTAAGTGACTTGTTATTTAGAATCTCAAATGATGTTAGAGGTGTAGAAAAGCATGCCTCTATGGTTCAAACTCAATTAGAACAAGTTGCTAAATCTCAAAGAGAATTGCTTGATGAAATGAACAATAATATAAGTGACCTTGCTGTTAGAGTAGCAACTTGAGGAGGTAAAATGACTCAGGAACCACTTTATCCTGAGGGACACCCAAATAGAATTGACCAGGATTCACAAAGGAACAACTCCACTACACCTAGTCCTTCTAAAAAGAAAAATAAGAAGAAAAATGATAGGACTTTGCATGCCTCTAGTGAACCTAAATTAGAGAAACCTCCTGATAATGATAATGAATTTCTATCTCTGATGCTGAAACTCAATCTGGTAATGAACACTCACCTTCTGATAATAAAAAGGATAATGATGAGGTTCATGAAGACACTCAACCAAATGATAAAGAACCAGGCAATGATGTTAAGATAGAACCAGCCGTTGATCTTGATGACCCACAACCTAAGAATAAAGATATGATAAAAGAGATTTTGTTGCTAGAAAACATGGTAAGGAAAGAGAACCATGGGTTCAAAAGCCTATGCCCTTTTCACCTAAGTCAACTAAAAGAAATATGACGAGGAATTTGAACACTTTGCTGAAATTTTGAGGCCAGTTTTTCTGCGAACTCACTTAACTGATATCTTAAAAATGCCTCATGCAAAGTACATGAAAGACATCATCACCAATAAGAGAAAAATACCGGAAGATGAAATCTCCACTATGCTTGCTAATTATACTTTTAAAGATGGAGTACCTAAAAAACTTGGAGATCTGGGAATACCAACTATACCTTGCTCCATTAAAAGAAATTATGTGAAAACTGCTTTATGTGATTTGGGAGCTGGTGTTAGTGTTATGCCTTTCTCTTTATATAAAAGCTCTGATTTGAATAAACTCACACCTAATGAAATATCTTTGCAAATGGCTGATAAATCAACTGCCATACCTATCGGTATCTGTGAGGATGTGCCCGTTGTTGCTGCTAATGTTACTATCTTGACTGACTTTGTTATACTTGAGATGCCCAAGGACCGCGACATGTCGATTATCCTTGGTAGACCCTTCTTGAATACTGCAGGGGCTGTTATTGATTGCAATAAAAGCAAGGTCCCTTTTCATATCAATGGTAATGAGAATACCGTGCACTTTCCGAAGAAACAATTCCAAGTGAATGGTATTAATGTTATTGAAAAATCCCCAACAATCACCATAGGAAGTTTTCAACTACCTCTACCTACTGTAAAAAATAAATATGAAATGCTTATTGTTGGGGACATTCACATCCCCATTGAGGTAACTAAGTGATCTACGAAAGTTCTTCGGTTTCATATTAATCAAAAGTGGTTGTTAATAAGACTTGATCAACCTTATTAATGGATCATTTTTGAGAGGTATGAAGTTGATGAATTTAGTAAGCACTACCTTCTGCCCCTACCTTTTTTTGTTTTTCTTAGTTAAATAAAATAAAATGCCATGCTTTGTCGGTTTTCTGATTTTTCGTGCAATAAAAAATGACCCAAAAATAAAAGTTCTCAGAATGCCTGAAATTTTTACACGATTTTTTCCTGAATATTTTTGAATTTATGGTGCAAATAATATCAGAGGGAGGTGCACCAGGTGGGCACAACCCACCTGGGAGCGCCAGGACCCCCAGACGCGCCCTAGTGGGTTGTGGTACCCACGTGGGCCCCCTCACTTACTTCTTCCCACATCACTCCATTCACCCAGAAAAAAATCACTACCACACTCTCTCTCGTGTTCTTGCTCCCGAAACTGTGAATTTCGGTCTCTTTGCTCGAAGCTCCATTTCTGAAACTGTTTCGGGGATTTGTTGCTTGGTATGTGACTCCTCCATGTGTCCAATTAGTTTTTGTTTTAGTGGTATTTAGAATAATTAGCTACTCCTGGTGCTGCTGCAGATGAGCTTGCATGCTGAATTCTTAGAGTTCTAAGTAGTTTGAATGCTTGCCATGGCCTCTATACATCCCTATGAGTAGTTGCTGTCACTTTTGTGAAGTTTTGCCAATAAATTTTGTGACAATTGTTTTTCTAGAAATTGTACGCAAACATTATGAACTTCTTTGGAAGGAGTTCTTCGAGGAGGAAGTCCTCGGAGGCATCTTCTAGCAGCAACTCCGTTCGTCGGTCCTGTGCTGAACCAAGTGAAAGTTCCATTCGAAGTGCCACCACCAAAACATGCTTATGGCCGTGCAACGATTATATGGTGAGTGTGCGTATTAAGGAGGAATTTGAGCAATATGTTCACAATGCCGACCTTGGTCCTACATCTCAGATAAGTGCAACCAACACCTCATCCTCACCGAATCATTTCTCAAGGAATTTAAATTTTTTCCCCGTGAGTCTAGGGTGTCTTTTAAATTGTATGAAAATCCATTTACCATTTCTCTAGAGAGGTATGATCACCTCTGCAAAATCCCATTCTAGGGTTCGCTCGATGAGCCACCTAGGTCAGAGTTTGAAATATTCTTGACTAGTCTTTGCTTTGGTGAAACTAGAGGAGTGACGCAAGGTAGAATAAAGAGCACACTACTGGAATCGGGATCTTTGTCATCAGCCAGCAGACAACAAATGTCTTTGCCATCAGCTAACGGGAAACTGACGGCAAAGAAAGAGCTGACGGCAAAGTGCGCGTTTGCCGTCAGCCACCTCCTTGCCGTCCGCTGGCTGATGGCATAGAAGTTTTGTCATCCGCTAGCAGACGACAAAGAGGGAGGGAGGCTGACTAGCGAGAACCACCTAACGGCCAGTTTCTTTGCCGTCTACTAGCAGACGACAAAGAAAGGGGCCATGCTAACGTCCGTTAGCTAGGCTCTTTGCTGTCTGCTAGCAGACAGCAAAGAGCTGGGATCTAATTAAAAAGTGGCAGCCCCACCCTCTCTCTCCCCTCTCTCTTCCTCCTCTCACCACACCTGCGCTGCCTCCCCCGTGCTCGAGCCGCCACCGCTGCCCCGGCGCTCCGCCCCGCCGCCCCTTCCCGCTGCCATGGCGCCCCTTTCCACCGCGACGCCCCGGCCTGGCCGCCCCAACGCCTCGAGCCCGAGATGTTGCCGTCGTGCCCGAGCCACCCCCGTCGCCGGCCGCCCCGCCCGCGCCCCTGTGCCCGAGCCACCGCCGCCCCACGCCACCCTCTTCGCCGGCCGCCCCGTCCCACCCCGTCCCACCCCCACCGCTCCCGATGAGTTGTTTTTTCTTCTTCTGTTTTTTAGATTTAGTTTATGTTTGTTTAGTTTAGCTTAGTTTGGGTTAGGTTAGTTTAGTTTAGTTTAGGTTAATTTAGTTTATTTTAGGTTACATTTAGTTTATAGTTTAGTTTAGGTTTCATTTAGTTTAAAGATGAATAAAAAGCAGTAAAAGTGAGGAAGAAGAAGAAGAAGAGGAAAAATAAGAAGCCGAGGGTGTTGGGGAATGCAGTAATATCAAAATTTTCTATGATCACGCAAGATCTAGCTAGGAGATGCATAGAAACGAGAGGGGAAAGTGTGTCCACGCACCCTCGTAGACCGAAACTGGAAGATTTTAGTAACGCAGTTGATGTAGTCGAACGTCTTCGCGATCCAACCGATCCAAGTACCGAACGTACAACACCTCCGCGTTCAGCACACGTTCAGCTCGATGATGTCGATCGTGCTCTTGATCCAGTTGAGGACGAGGGTGAGTTCTGTCAGCACGATGACGTGGTGACGGTGATGATGATGTTACTGGCACAGGGCTTCGCCTAAGCACTATGACGATATGACCGAGGTGTGTAACTGTGGAGGGGGGCACCACATACAGCTAAGAGAAGACTTGGTGTGTTCTAGGGTGCCCCCTGACCCTGTATATAAAGGAGGGAGGGGGAGGCTGGCCGACCCTAGGGGGCGCGCCAAGGAGAGGGAGTCCTACTAGGACTACTAGTCCTAGTAGGATTCCTCTACAAGGAGGAGAGGGGGAAGGAAGGAGAGGGAGAGGGAGCAGGAAAGGGGGCGTCGCCCCCCCTTCCCTTGTCCAATTCGGACTGCTAGGGGGGGGGGCATCCTTTGCATCCCTCCTCTCTCTCCACTAAGGCCTATGAGGGCCCATTAATTCTGCCGGGGTTTCCAGTAGCCCCTCTGGCACTCCGTTTTTACCCGAAACCACTCCGAACTCTTCCGGTATCCGAATAACATAGTACAATATATCAATCTTTATGTCTCGACCATTTCAAGACTCCTCGTCACGTCCATGACCTCATCCGGGACTCCGGACAAACTTCGGTCATCAAAACACATAACTCATAATACAAATCATCATCGAACATTAAGCGTGCGGACCCTACATGTTCGAGAACTATGTAGACATGACCGAGACACATCTCCGATGAATAACCAATAGCTGAACCTAGATGCTCATATTGTATCCTACATATCCTATGAAGATCTTTATCGGTCAAACCGCAAAACAACATACGTTGTTCCCTTTGTCATCCGTATGTTACTTGCCCGAGATTCGATCGTCGGTATCATCATACCTAGTTCAATCTGGTTACCGGCAAGTCTCTTTACTCGTTTCGTAATGCTTCACCCTGCAACTAACTCATTAGTCACATTGCTTGCAAGGCTTCTAGTGATGATCATTATCGAGAGGGCCCAGAGATACCTCTCCGATACACGGAGTGACAAATCCTAATCTTGATCTATGCCAACCCAACAAACACCTTCAGATACACCTGCATAGCATCTTTATAATCACCCATTTACGTTGTGACGTTTGATAGCACACAAGGTGTTCCTTCGGTATTTGGGAGTTGCATAATCTCATAGTGTGAGGAACATGTATAAGTCATGAAGAAAGCAGTAACAATGAAACTGTAACAATCATAATGCTAAGCTAACGAATGGGTCATGTCCATCACATCATTCTCCTAATGATGTGATCCCGTTCATCAAATGACAACATGTCTATGGTTAGGAAACATAACCATCTTTGATTAACAAGCTAGTCAAGTATAGGCATACTAGGGACACTATGTTTTGTCTATCTATTCACACATGTACTAAGTTTCTGGTTAATACAATTCTGGCATGAATAATAAACATTTATCATGAAATAAGGAAATAAATAATAACTTTATTATTGCCTCTAGGGCATATTTCCTTCAGTCTCCCACTTGCACTAGAGTCAATAATCTAGATTACAAAGTAATGATTCTAACACCCATGGAGTTTTGGTGCTGATCATGTTTTGCTCGTGGAAGAGGCTTAGTCAATGGGTCTGCAACATTCAGATCTGTATGTATCCTGCAAATCTCTATGTCTCCCTTTGACACTTGATGCCAGATGGAATTGAAGATTCTCTTGATGTGCTTGGTTCTCTTGTGAAATCTGGATTCCTTTGCCAAGGCAATTGCACCAGTATTGTCACAAAAGATTTTCATTGGACCCGATGCACTAGGTATGACACCTAGATTGGATATGAACTCATTCATCCAGACTCCTTCATTTGCTGCTTCCGAAGCAGCTATGTACTTCGCTTCACACGTAGATCCTGCCATGACGCTTTGCTTGGACACACCAACTGACAGCTCCACCATTCAATAAAAATATGTATCCGGATTGTGACTTAGAGTCATCCAGATCAGTGTCAAAGCTTGCATTGACGTAACCGTTTACGACGAGCTCTTTGTCACCTCCATAAATGAGAAACATATCCTTAGTCATTTTCAGGTATTTCAAGATGTTCTTGACTATTGTCCAGTGTTCCACTCCGGGATTACTTTGGTACCTCCCTGCTATACTTATAGCAAGGCACACATCAGGCCTGGTACACAACATTGCATACATGATAGAACCTATGGCTGAAGCATACGGAATGACTTTCATTTTCTCTCTATCTTCTACAGTGGTCGGACATTGAGTTTGACTCAACTTCACACCTTGTAACACATGCAAGAACCCTTTCTTTGACTGATCCATTTTGAACTTCTTCAAAACTTTATCAAGGTATGTGCTTTGTGAAAGTCCAATTAAGTGTCTTGATCTATCTCTATAGATCTTGATGCCCAATATGTAAGCAGCTTCACCGAGGTCTTTCATTCAAAAAATCTTATTCAAGTATCCCTTTATGCTATCCATAAATTCTATATAATTTCCAATCAACAATATGTCATCTACATATAATATTAGAAATGCTATAGAGCTCCCACTCACTTTCTTGTAAATACAGGCTTCTCCAAAAGTATGTATAAAACCATATGCTTTGATCACACTATCAAAGCCTTTATTCCAACTCTGAGAGGCTTGCACCAGTCCATAAATGGATCATTGGAGCTTGCACACTTTGTTAGCACCCTTTGGATTGACAAAACCTTCTGGTTGCATCATATACAACTCTTCTTCCAGAAATCCACTCAGGAATGCAGTTTTGACACCCATCTGCCAAATTTCATAATCATAAAATTCGGCAATTGCTAACATGATTCGGATAGACTTAAGCATCGCTACGGGTGAGAAAGTCTCATCATAGTCAACTCCTTGAACTTGTCGAAAACCTTTCACAACAAGTCGAGCTTTGTAGACAGTAACATTACCGTCAGCGTCAGTCTTCTTCTTGAAGATCCATTTATTTTCTATGGCTTGCTGATCATCGGGCAAATCCACCAAAGTCCACACTTTGTTCTCATACATGGACCCCATCTCAGATTTCATGGCTTCAAGCCATTTCACGGAATCTGGGCTCATCATCGCTTCCTCATAGTTCATAGGTTCATCATGGTCTAGTAACATGACTTCCAGAACAGGATTACCGTACCACTTTGGTGTGGACCGTACTCTGGAAGACCTACGAGGTTCTGTAGTAACTTGATCTGAAGTTTCATGATCATCATCTTTAGCTTCCTCACTAATTGGTGCAGGAATCACTGGAACTGATTTTTGTGATAAACTACTTTCAAATTTGGGAGAAGGTACAATTACCTCATCAAGTTCTACTTTCCTCCCACTCACTTCTTTCGAGAGAAACTCCTTCTATAAAAAGGATCCATTCTTAGCAACAAATATCTTGCCTTCTGTCGTGGATTTGTCACGTTAGATGTCCTAGCGAAAGGACTTAATCGTGGAGCCATTGCAACTAGGAAGCTTGAAGGGGTTATTAGGACAAGAGACACGAGAGGTTTATACTAGTTCGGCCCCTTACGATGAAGGTAAGGCCTACGTCTAGTTGGGTTGGTATTGCTTGATGTTTCGATGACCAGGGAGCGAGATACTCTATGCCCGGTTCTCGATGAGTTGTTTCTTACCCTCAGCCACTAGCGGGTTGCCCCCTTATATACACGGGTTGGCGCCCTACGGCTTATAGAGTCCCGGCCGACTCATAAATAGTGTCCGGCTCGGTACTAGTTAAGTCTACCTTACGATACAAGTCATGCCATTATGGCGGTTTACTATGATGGATCTCAAGTCGCTGGTGGGCCTTAGACCCTTTATTGAACCGCCATCTTCATGCTTGGTCTTGGGCTTTTTCTGATGAGTCTTCTTTGCGTAACCCGACCCCTCCTGGGTGGCTTACACAAGTAGTTATATCCCCAACATTAGGCCCCAGATTGAGTTGAACCGGCTCATGTCAATCTTAAAATACCTTAAGAAATAAACCTTCAGCCTTCTGCCTGTGCAAAGGTTTTTAACCTGCCATGATGCCATCTTCTGGATCCACATTAACCCGTTGTGACGTCATCTCCAATTAAATCCTTATTTTATCCTGCTATATCTTTAATGGATCTTTGCCTTTACTGATTGTCCCGAAACCCGAGGCGTCGGGTCACTGGATAATAATATCCAATCTCCTCGTTTCTCGCACCATCCTGGTCGGCCCTTCCCTATAAATAGGCTTGACCTAGGTCTTCTTCATTTTCTCCCTCAGTCATTCGTCTTCTTCCTCTCGCTTTCTCCCTTTGCCGCTCGAGCTCCGCCGCCGCCGCCATCATAGATCTCCTCGTCCTCGCCAACTCAGGCCGCTACATCAACCTTATTTGACCAGAAAAACACGACGAACCTCCGCAGCAACTCTACATCTGTAAGTTTCCTCCTTCTTGTTCCTTAGATCTGCATTAGGACCTTTGAGTTCCTCGGTGCTCTTCGTTGTTCGTCAGGAACCCCTCATAGATTTCATCACCACCTCCGTTCTTGATCTTTAAGATGATATAAAACTGATGCGGTAGCTATTTCACACCCATTTCGAATGCAAACAAACCCCCTTTTCGTCGCATAGAGGCCCCGTTCGAACCCTTGAGCTTCATCTGTGCCAGTCCTAGGTCTAGAAAATTTTCTTTTCAGAACAGCCGTTTGATCCAAAATAATAGTCGCAACTTGTGAAACCTGTTTGTTCCACCTTTAAACGCAAAAAAACCTCTGTCCTCATGACTTAAGAAAATTTAACTGCCTTTGATACCTGTAGCGGCTTAAATATCACTGCATGGTTACCCATATATCATTAGGCCCCTTCTTAAGCCGCCATCTTGAATAAACTTAAAATGTTTTCCTCCGGGTTAACTCTGAACCAGAACCTCTTATTTTGTCTTACGCTTCAATTTACGTAATGGCACCCAAGGCTCCCAAAGCTCCCGTGACCTGCAACTGGGTCAAATCCACTGTTACAGAGAACACTTTGTCTGATTTTGTGAAATCCGGCCATCTGCCCAAAACGAAGGAGGTCATGTCTTATCGTGCTCCTAACCCGTCAGAGGAGAAGCCTCAACCCAAAAAGGGGAAGGTAATCATGTTTACTAATCACATGAACCGGGGCTTCGCTCCACCCGGTTCAAAATTCTTCAGGGATGTTTTGCATTTCTTTGACCTCAGACCTCAAGACATCGGGCCCAATTCTGTGTCAAACATTTGCAACTTCCAAGTCTTCTGCGAGGTGTACCTTGGAGAAGATCCCATATACTTTTATTCAGAGCGCTCTTCTATTTAAACCGACAGAATGAACGTGCCAATGGGCCCAGTCTTGAACTCGGTGGCATCTCGATTCAGTGGCGGAGAGACTGCCTCTTTCCTTATGCTGAACTGCCGAGTCACCCAAAGGATTGGAATCAGACGTGGTTCTACTGTTAGGACACTTCTCCGGCTGAGGAAAATCCTCTGCCCGGCTTCCGCGCCCTGCGCCTTGAGTCCAACCACCCGCTGCTGGATAAACTGACTACTGTTGAACGTCTGCCACCTGCTCCCACCATTAGAAAAATCAAAGCTCTTTTGGGAAATGGCTTAGACGGCATCGACCTGGTCCGAGTCTGGGTTACTTGGCGAGTGCTTCCGTTAAGCCACCGCCCCGGCTTAATGTGCACTTACTCTGGCGAGAAGGATGACCCACTGCGTCATAGCCCCGATGACTTACCAGAAGATGTGGTGGAGGCCATGATCCAATCGTTATTGAAAGAAGACACGATGATTAGTAATGCCTTTGGCTTACTTCCCTTCTGCAAGAAGAACCCGGCCCCTGCTGTGAGTCACCAACCTCAATGAATACTCTTTACTATATTACATCTTGCTTTTACTCATAGCCCCTTATCATTTTTCACAGCCGATGTCAACTTCTGGAAGGTCAAATATGACCATAAGGCGGCCAAACAAGCTAGAGCAGAAAAAAGAGCCGAAAGGAAAGCCGGCAAAACAGGAACTTCAAGGAAGAAGAAGCCAAGCGCTTCAGATTTATTCAAATTGGACGACAGTTATGATGATGAAGAAGAGGTAATTCTTAACTCTCCTGACTCTTTTGTCATTATTTTATTGACATTCTATCCTTTTAGGAGGATACGGGGAACAACCAAGCAATTGACGAAGAGGTAACTATAATCTCCTCCGACTCACAGCCTTTGCCAAAGCAAAAGATCTGAAGGGTGACCCGGAAAGTAAGATTTTCACATCCTCTAGCTTATCAAGATCCTCAATTTCTTTTGAAGCAACAACAATTTGAAAGCCGGAGGCAGACCCGGAACAACAAAGATGTAGAGCTCTCCTCCGGCTTACCTGACATAATCAGGAAGCGTCGGACTAAGGTTATCTCCGATTTACGTTCTTTTTTACCTTTGGCGGGTTTATTTCGCCAACCTCTCAATTCATCTGACTCCAATTATCAGGATACCTCTCCTTCCTCCGGCGAGTCTATGCAATCTATCATGCCGGCTTTCAAAACTGCCCCTGGGTAACTTATTTTTGTTTACCTCATGCTTTACCTTACCCATGCTTTTATACTCATCCTTCCGCCTTTGTCCACAACATGCAAGTGAAGCCTAGTAAGAGGGCAAAAAAGAGTAAGCCATCCCGAGACCCGGTCGTGGCTGAAATGGAGCTTGGCACGACTGCTCCTGATAGTTCTACCCATCAGCCGCCGCCTAAACCAGCCTATGACATTCCAGCTCTAACCTCTGATCCACACGCCAAAAATACTCTCAACATCTCTGATAACCTGGAAGCTCCTAGCCCGGCCAAGACAATTGATCCGGACATTGAGATTCTGAAGACTCACTTTGTTGAGCCAGGGCGACCCACTGTCCTTGCCAAGTGCTCTGCTAAGGAGGAACTTCTGGAACACCGAAAGGCCAAGCTAGACATTGCTGACTATACTCATTTAAGTATTGGAGATATAGTCTCTGACTATCTCAATCAAGTACATAGCAGCCGTGACCTGGAAATTGACATGGTGAAGCAAATACAGCAAAAATCTGAGGTATGATTGATGCTACTTTTCCAAATCATACTTACTGTATCAGCCCCCAAGTCTATTGCTTATGAATAAAAATCCTGTAGACCTAGAAAACTACTTAGCACTGCTGTGTCCGGTTTAGAAAGAAGATATTTAACCCGGTTGTAACATGATACTTTAAACTTGCGATACACATTAGCCCCCAAGTGTCAAGCATCTTTGCTTGCAAAGTGCTTGAGACTTAATTTCCATGATCCGGCATTGTAAGGGAAAATTCTTCAGCATACATTAGCCCCCAAGTGTCAAGTATCTTTGCTTGCAAAGTGCTTGGGACTTAATGTTATATTACCATAATTCTGATTATAACCCGACATTAATGCAGGCCACCATAAGTCAATTTGAGTCGGAAACTTCTGATCTGAAGAAGCTCCTGGCAGCTCAAGAACTTGAAATTCAAAAGGCCAACTCCAAATTCGAATTCAGTGTCTGTGAGCAAGAAAAATTGAAGAAGAACTTTGAGGCGGAGAAGAAAATCTGGGCTGATGAAAAAGCTTCACTGGTGACCCAGACCGAGACGGCAGAGGCATTGCTTGCAGAAGCAACAACGGAGTTGTCCGGCTTAAAGCGCCAGATATCTCAAATGGTCTCAACAATCTTTGGTAAGTTACTCATATAAACTTTAAACCTTGCAAACCTCCTTTCAATGATTACTTCAATTGTAAACTCTAGCTCACCTTATGTTTAATAATGCAGGCCCTAGGAGCACAAATCTCAAGCAGAACATGTTGATCAAGCTGAAGGCGGTTTATACTCTTGTGGAGCAGCTCTACACCAGGTCACAACATGCTCTGGCCATTGTAGCTTTATCAGATGACGTTCCTTACCTCCTGCAAGACATGCTTAAACAGCTTGCTTCACTACCTCAACGGGTCCAAGATCTAAGGCGGGCGTCCGCAAGAGCCGGGGCCGTAGCTGCATTGAGCCGGGCTAAAGCATGGATTCCGGAACTAGACCCGGCCGACCTCGCTCTTGGATACCCCAGTCTTAAAGAAGATGGGACCGTATTTGATGAACATGACTTCACCGCCTGTGTCAAAGATATACGCCCCGTGGCTACTCTTATCGGGAACGATACTGATCTTACCAAGTATCAGCCGGGCTATGACAGCGAGAATCGGAGAATCCCAACACCTCCCTATGATGAAGTCAGCCTAATCCCTCCAACTCGTAAGCATACCTTTGCCCCTGAAGTGGATCCAGCTGGTTTAATAGATGATGAAGCCGAGTTTGAAGCCTTGAGTGGCATTGACTGGGCCTCGTCAACCTTCCAGGACAAAGCAGCCGACGGAGAGGCGGAGAAGGATAACCCGGAATCTTCAAGCCCACCAGAGGAGTGAACCGCCAGGCGTTTTATGACTTTGCAAAACAATGCTTCATTATTCAGACTCGGGGAGTCTTGTAATAGGGTAGAAACAACCTCTCAATTTTGTCATGCCTTCGCGCATGTTTATGGCGCTTAATACTTTCGTAAGCCGCCATCACTATATATTTCCAGCTTATGTTGATTTTTCATTTCCGTGATGTTACATTTGCTTGCCTTATCCTGCATATAAAACAAGCAAAATTCCCTTGGCGGTTTATCACATCGGGGGTAACATAAGGTATTGATAACCCAGAGTGCGAACCAACACATCATAGAAAGGCCAGGCTACGATTATAATTGTTAAACATAATCACAATAGTATACCTGCGATCCTTTTGATGATCTCGCCTGCTTATATGATTTACACCATGCGGGTAAATTCAACTCCTGAAGGTTGGAACATATAATGTTCACCTATCACCTAATAACCTGGGGTGATTAATATTAAACTGGAAGAACAAAAAACCATCTCATAGTGCTTTCAAGAAGGTCTCAAGATAGTCAAATAATTATGCTTATGAAATATAATGGATAACAAACAATATTCAAAGGCTTCTGATTCGAATACGATCAGTAAACCATTCCAAAGGGGATAAGCTAAGATTCGGATACGATCATATAGCCCCCAAGTGGCTTTGGCGATGCCGATCAAGTGGGTATCGACAGCTATGTTCTCTTTGGTTCGAATATGACCGATGTTTGAACAGGAAGCCCCCAAATGACCATAAGAGTTGTTTAATGACGCTAATTCAAATACGATCCACGTCAGGCCCAAAGGGGTTAAGCTATGATTCAAATATGATCAAGAAGACCCCAAGTGGGTTTGGCAGTATGCCGATCAAGTGAGTATCAACATCTATGTTCTCTTTGGTTCGAATACGACCTATGTTTGAACAGGAAGCCCCCAAGTGATCATGGCTAGATTCAGATATGATCATAAGCCAGACCAAAAGGAAAGCCGGACCAAAAGGAAAGCCGGATTCAGATATGATCCGCTCCTGTTGGTTGTTTCCACCATCTGATAAAAAAGACATATAGACCTTTGAGGGTAAAAAAGGACAGAGGTCCTGCTTTATTGCTTTATATAATATATACATCGTCAAAATATATACATCTTGAGAGCCGGTGGCTCAAGTATAGTAAGGCCGAAGATGGGCATATTCCACGACCGGCGGGTCTCCTCCTCCGACTTACGTGAGTCTTTGTGCTCTCGAACATCGATGAGGTAGTATGACCCGTTGTTCAGATTCTTGCTGACCACAAAGGGTCCTTCCCAAGGAGGGGATAACTTGTGCATATCAGACTGATCCTGGATGAGCCGGAGCACTAAGTCGCCTTCTTGAAAGGTTCTGCTTCTAACCCGACGGCTGTGATAGCGACGAAGGTCTTGCTGGTAAATCGCTGAGCGGGCTATTGCCAAGTCTCGCTCCTCATCCAACAAGTCAAGTTCATCCCGATGAGCTTTTTCGTTATCAGCCTCAACGTAAGCCGCCACGCGGGGTGAGTCATGCCGGATGTCACTTGGCAGGACTGCCTCTGCTCCATGGACTATGAAAAAAGGTGTGTAACCCGTGGATCTGTTAGGTGTAGTGTTGATGCTCCACAGTACAGAGGGTAACTCCTCCACCTAACAACCCAGAGTCCGCTATAAGGGGACCAAGAGCCGTGGTTTGATACCCTTCAGGATCTCCTGATTAGCTCTTTCTGCTTGACAATTTGTCGGTGTACTAGAGTAGGGGTACCCTATTACCCCGAACTCGTGCACGGGCAGTTGCAGCGCCCCGCGGCAAGGCTTGCCGGGTTACCGCCAGGACCCTCCGTGGTTCCCTTGAAGACCATTCAAGAACAAAGTATTCAAATCAAAGCCCCGGCAAGAGGAGCTTTCCGGGAAGGCCAACCAAGGCCCCGGCAAGAGGAGCTTGCCAGGAAGAGACGAGACCCCGGCAAGAGGAGCTTGCCGGGAAGGCCACTCAAGACATACCAAGAAAGCTTGCCGCGACGCGCCCTGCGTCCCGGCAAGAACCGGCGAGCGACAAGCTTCCAGATGCGACAAGACGACGACCGCGGCAAGGAGCTTGCCGCGGGAAACCCCCACTTCGTGCCCGCGCTCCAGCTCACCTGCTAACGTGTCGCTCTGGGACTCTCCCAGAGCGCACGTGGCGGGAGGCCGTGCAGCTAGGGGTACGTGGTGGCAAACGGAGATGAAGAGAAGCCCATCGTGGCAAACGGTGGCACTCCTAACGGTCACCTTTTGCACTGTTTAGGAGACTCAGACAGGCATTTAATGCCTTTGTCCCCTGCCGTCAGAGTTAGGTAGGGCGCACTGTATCCACAGTAGCAGTAGCTGCACCTACCGCATCCTTTTCCATTTTTACCCTTCTTGTCTACGTTGCCCCCTGTCGGTGACCCCTTGAGAGTATAAAAGGAGGCCCAAGCGCAACGTAGGGGGAGGTTCAGAGAATTCAGAGGCTCGAGCAGTTCGGCTCGTTCAACACCAGGAACACTCTCAAGCTTAGTCTGGCAGCGTCCATCGCTCCTGAGCAAGAATCCAATATACACAAACAAGCAGCAGTAGGGTTTTACGCATCTGTGCGGCCCGAAGCTGGGTAAAATCGCCCGCGTGCACTGCCTCGATCCGCTCTTTGTGCGCTCTCCGCCCCCCACCGAACCGAAAAGGGGCCCTGTCCCCATAGGTGTTGGCGGGAATCAGCATCGCCCCCGACATCTCTGGCGCGCCAGGTAGGGGGCGTCGAGATCGTGCGAACCCGATCCGGCGTGCACGCAAGCTAAATCTTCATCGTCATGGCTCCCAAGGAGCGGGCGAGCAAAAGAACAACGCCAGTGCGGCAACAGAAAAAGCTAAGTCATGCAAAACTTTAGATATTTCCTTTCTATATAAGGTTATACGCCTCGGAGATCTTGTTCTTTGTACGAAAAACCTGTGCGCGGAGGAATCAACTCGTAGCTAGTCGCGCCCTTACTTTGTTTCGAGTCCGCTCAACAACTTAAGTGAGCTGCTAGCGCCCTTACTTTGCTTCGAGTCTGCTCAGCAACTTAAGTGAGCTGCTAGCGCCCTTACTTTGTTTCGAGTCCGCTCAACAACTTAAGCGAGCTGCAACTAGTTGCGACAAGATTACTTGTCGGTAGCGACCCCGCCAGCAGGCTGCTGAAGTTCCGCACTCGGCGCTCGCGGCAAGGGTGCCTGCACCGGCAAGTTTCCCTAGAAAGCGTAGGGTGGACGTACAAAGAGGGGTTGAACAGGAAGATAGCATGCGCTATTTATTTGAGATTTCTGCATAGACCTGTATGCCGAGGAGCCTTCTCGGGGCTAGTTGCGCTCCATGATTGCCTCGAGTCCGCTCGGCAACTTGTGCGGTTGCGCTAGAACCAAGAAGGTAAACCTTTCCGGGAGGCGTTGTTCCCGAATAGCCGCTAAGGGCCCGTTCCCTCAAGCGCTGCTGGCTGGATCGTACGCACCGGAAAGCATTCCAGCAGGCATAGGGAATATGCAGCAAAAGTCGAAATTCGCAAGCAAGTTGAGTGCACTTCGGATGCTAATCACTTGCTATGTTTGAACGCAGTTATGGCCCGGGGGCTGGCAACGCCCTTAGGGCCAATCTTTTCGGCGTCAAGAACGACGAAGTTCTTCGCCGTAAGCCTTTCCGGCAACGATCTTGCCGGGAGCCGGTGTCAAGAACAACGAAGTTCTTCGCCATAAGCCTTCCCGGAAACGATCTTGCCGGGAGCCGGTGTCAAGAACAACGAAGTTCTTCGCCATAAGCCTTTCCGGCAACGATCTTGCCGGGAGCCGGTGTCAAGAACGACGAAGTTCTTCGCCATAAGCCTTCCCGGCAACGACCTTGCCGGGAGCCGGTGTCAAGAACGACGAAGTTCTTCGCCATAAGCCTTCCCGGCAACGATCTTGCCGGGAGCCCGTGTCAAGAACAACGAAGTTCTTCGCCATAAGCCTTTCCGGCAACGATCTTGCCGGGAGCCGGTGTCAAGAACAACGAAGTTCTTCGCCAAAAGCCTTCCTGGCAACCAGTTTGCCGGAAGCCGGCATCGAGAACGTCAAAGTTCTCTGCTGAAGATAAAAGCCTTCCTGGCAACCAGCTTGCCGGAAGCCGGCATCGAGAACGTCAAAGTTCTCTGCTGAAGATAAAAGTCTTCCTAGCAACCAGCTTGCCGGAAGCCGGCATCGAGAACGTCAAAGTTCTCTGCTGAAGATAAAAGCCTTCCTGGCAATCAGCTTGCCGGAAGCCGGCATCGAGAACGTCAAAGTTCTCTGCTGAAGATAAAAGCCTTCCTGGCAACCAGCTTGCCGGAAGCCGGCATCGAGAACGTCAAAGTTCTCTGCTGAAGATAAAAGCCTTCCTGGCAATCAGCTTGCCGGAGGCCGGCATCGAGAACGTCAAAGTTCTCTGCTGAAGATAAAAGCCTTCCTGGCAACCAGCTTGCCGGAAGCCGGCATCGAGAATGTCAAAGTTCTCTGCTGAAGATAAAAGCCTTCCTGGCAACCAGCTTGCCGGAAGCCGGCATCGAGAACGTCAAAGTTCTCTGCTGAAGATAAAAGCCTTCCTGGCAACCAGCTTGCCGGAAGCCGGCATCGAGAACGTCAAAGTTCTCTGCTAAAGATAAAAGCCTTCCTGGCAATCAGCTTGCTGGAAGCCGGCATCGAGAACGTCAAAGTTCTCTGCTGAAGATAAAAGCCTTCCTGGCAATCAGCTTGCCGGAAGCCGGCATCGAGAACGACGAAGTTCTCTGCTGAAGATAAGAGCCTTCCCGACAAGCCAGTATCGCCGGGGGCTGTGAGTGCCAAGAATCATCCACGGCAAACCAGAGTTGCAGAGGGCTGCGCTATCCGATAAGTCTTTCATCCCTCATCATGCATCCTCTTATGGACTAGGGAATGCGAAACCACGTTTTTTCCGGGAAACTGCCGTGCTCCCTCGACTCTAGGCCCTGGGGCTCGTTCTCGGGGCCAAGTTTGGTCATAGTCGCGGCAGCAAGGGGATGAAGCGAGGAGACCGCACCCACCTCGTTCCTGCCTCCGTCAAAAGCGTGAGAAAGGTCGAGCGACGTGGGAAGGCGGCAGGGTCTGTTGCCGGGAGATGAAATGTCTGTCCGAGGGATACCAAGGATTTGCTCCTTGGCGTGGGTTTAACTCGCGAGACAAATAACCCGGCAAGCATCCCCTTTCATTAAAAAAATCCCACTCAGGTACAGTCCATAGAGGATGAAAAACATGAAAGAGAGGATTACAGATTTTAGATACAGCTAAGGCCCGAAGGCTTACAAATTAAAAAGATAAGATGCCCGTGATCCCTTTCCTGTCCCCCTTTTCAGGAGGCAGGTCAAGGAGGCGAAAAGGGCAAAAGGAGTGCCTAGGCGAGCTACGGGTGCCAGAAGACACCAAGGGAACATCCCGGGGGCCGTCCAAAGGCTGGATGGCGATGGCGACGCTGGAAGCGGGGCTCGAAGATGGGGCGGCGGGACGTCAGCACGCTGTCGAGGGCACCACGCCCTCGTACTCCAGCTTGACGGCCTTGTCGCCTGCCCTCTTCCCCTTCCTCAGCCTCCCTACGCCAGCCGCCCAAGGAGACGACCCCGGGGAGTTCAAGGAGCCGGCGACGCGGATGATGGAGTCGCCGGTGCCGCGCAAGGCGGCGCCCGACGCCTAGTCGGACCCGCTACTCCGCCGCCCGCTACCCTTGTCGTCGCTGTCGCTCCCCTCCTCGCCGCTCTCGCTCGAGGAGGAGCCTTCGCTGTCAGAGGAGCTATCCACGCAGCACTTCGCCCGAGTGCCGAAGCACCCGAAGGCCTTGACGGAGAGGAGATCGCCCTCCATCAACTTAAAATGGAGGGTAAACCCCTCCGTCAAGCTGTGGATGCGGGCGAACGTCTTCCACCCTCGATCAAGATACATCACATTAGGGGCTGGGAATGCAACGCGGATTCGCGTGCCACTGATCCCACAGCCCCTCATGTGCAATCTCAGCATCTCGGGCGGCTCCACTTCCATCGCGCGCGCAAACGGGGCTGGAAGCCGGAGGCGACGACGAGGCGCCCGGCGCAGCCTGACGAAGAACTCGCAAGGGTCGTCCCCTATATGGACCGCCGTGGGGGGAAGAGCCCCCGGCGGAGGTGAAGCTGACGCGCCGCCTCGTCCGCCTCTTCCCCGAGCGCCTCGACCTCGTCCTCGACCTCGTCCGCGACCTCGTCCCCTTCCTCTTCCCCTCAAGACTGGCTCTGCCACCACGGGCGCAGAAGAGGGAGAGAGGCGCTGTCTGGCGGCGACCCTCACCGCCACCGATGAAGGGCCTGGGTTCCCTTTCTCCATGGCAGATGAGATAAAGGGGAGCAGAAGCTGAAGAAAGGAGAAGATGAGAGAGTGCGGGTTTCCATGCTCCCATCCCGCTCTTTATAAAGGAGCGAGGTGGGGGCTCGGCCGCCCCGCTCAGCGAATCAAGGCACGGGAAGGGCAGGGAGTCGGGGCCAACCCGCTCGCGACGGCCCAGTTTCCCAATCCACCGTCCGTGACCTCAAGCGCATGGGAGCCGCGTGGCGGGGATGCAGAACTAAGGCGACAGATGAGGCGGCATCGCTCCGCCCCGTGAACGCGGGGAGTGGACGTCCCGAAAACTGCGCACCGGCCCCGTCCAGTAAATGCACCACGCCCTCACACCTACCTCCGTTTAAGGAGGAGGGCGTGAATCATCCCCATCATCGTGGCCTGACGCATGCTCGGGGGGCTTAGCCCCACGCACGCCACCCACGATCTCTCCCACGACGCCGCGTTTGATGCGTGCCGTTCTGGGCGTGCGCGGTGGGAGCAGAGTTAGATTCGGCGTGACCTAGGCCGCGCATGCCCGTGCACTGTTTTGGGCCTGGCCCAACAGCGCTCGGCATCGTGTATGGCCCAGGCCCGGGGGCTCCTGTCGGTGTACTAGAGTAGGGGTACCCTATTACCCCGAACTCGTGCACGGGCAGTTGCAGCGCCCCGCGGCAAGGCTTGCCGGGTTACCGCCAGGACCCTCCGTGGTTCCCTTGAAGACCATTCAAGAACAAAGTATTCAAATCAAAGCCCCGGCAAGAGGAGCTTGCCGGGAAGGCCAACCAAGGCCCCGGCAAGAGGAGCTTGCCGGGAAGAGACGAGACCCCGACAAGAGGAGCTTGCCAGGAAGGCCACTCAAGACATACCAAGAAAGCTTGCCGCAACGCGCCCTGCGTCCTGGCAAGAACCGGCGAGCGACAAGCTTCCAGACGCGACAAGACGACGGCTGCGGCAAGGAGCTTGCCGCGGGAAACCCCCACTTTGTGCCCGCGCTCCAGCTCACCTGCTAACGTGTCGCTCTGGGACTCTCCCAGAGCGCACGTGGCGGGAGGCCGTGCAGCTAGGGGTACGTGGTGGCAAACGGAGATGAAGAGAAGCCCATCGTGGCAAACGGTGGCACTCCTAACGGTCACCTTTTGCACTGTTTAGGAGACTCAGACAGGCATTTAATGCCTTTGTCCCCTGCCGTCAGAGTTAGGTAGGGCGCACTGTATCCACAGTAGCGGTAGCTGCACCTACCGCATCCTTTTCCATTTTTACCCTTCTTGTCTCGGTGACCCCTTGAGAGTATAAAAGGAGGCCCAAGCGCAACATAGGGGGAGGTTCGGAGAATTCAGAGGCTCAAGCAGTTCGGCTCGTTCAACACCAGGAACACTCTCAAGCTCAGTCTGGTAGCGTCCATCGCTCCTGAGCAAGAATCCAATATACACAAACAAGCAGCAGTAGGGTTTTACGCATCCGTGCGGCCGGAAGCTGGGTAAAATCGCCCGCGTGCACTGCCTCGATCCGCTCTTTGTGCGCTCTCCGCCCCCCACCGAACCGAAAAGGGGCCCTGTCCCCATAGGTGTTGGCGGGAATCAGCATCGCCCCCGACACAATTGTATTGAGGATGAGCAATAGCCGAAACATCAAGCCGGATATGTTCTCATTGATAGAACTCTTCCATGGCACCCTTGGAGAGATTAGTGCCATTATCAGTTATGATGCTGTGTGGAAAACCAAAACGAAAGATCACCTTTTTGATGAATTGAACCGCGGTGGCTACATCACACTTACTGACCGGCTCTGCCTCAACCCACTTTGTAAACTTATCCATTGCCACCAGGAGGTGTGTATTTTTATCCTTAGACCTCTTGAAAGGTCCAACCATGTCAAGCCCCCAGACTGCGAACGGCCAAATAATTGGAATCATCCTCAACTCTTGAGCCGGCACATGAGCTCGTCGTGAGAATTTTTGACATCCGTCACATTTGCTGACTAGATCCTCTGCATCAGCATGAGCTGTCAGCCAATAGAAACCATGACGAAAAGCCTCGGCCACAAGAGATTTTGAGCTGGCATGATGACCACAATCTCCTTCATGGATCTCATGAAGTATCTCTTGACCCTCCGTAGGCGACACACAACGTTGAGATGCCCCCGTGACACTGCGGTGATCTAACTCGCCATTAACAATCGTCATAGACTTGGACCGCCTAATGATTTTTCTCGCCAAGGTCTCATCCTCGGGCAACTCTCCCCGGGTCATGTAGGCCAAATATGGCACTGTCCAATCCGGGATGACGTGAAGGGCAGCCACCAGCTGTGCCTCCGGGTCTGGCACTGCTAGTTCTTCCTCTGTAGGTACCTTGACAGAAGGATTATGCAAAACGTCGAGAAAGGTATTAGGCGGCACCGGCTTACGCTGAGATCCCAACCGGCTTAACGCATCATCTGCCTCATTCTTCCTTCAATCAATGTGCTCTACTTGATAACCTTTGAAGTGCCCAGCCACAGCATCTACTTCACGATGTAAGCCGCCATAAGGGGATCCTTGGAGTCCCACTTGCCTGACACTTGTTGAGCCATGAGATCTGAGTCGCCCAAGCATCTTACCTGGCTCAAATTCATCTCTTTGGCCATCCAGAGACCATGGAGCAAGGCCTCGTACTCAGCTGCATTGTTGGTACAGGGAAACATAAGCCGGAGCACATAACGAAATTTGTCACCTCGAGGGGAAGTTAAAACAACTCCAGCCCCTGAGCCTTCTAACTGCCTGGACCCATCAAAGTGAATAGTCCAATATGTGTTATCTGGCTTCTCCTCAGGTGCCTGCAACTCTGTCCAATCATTGATAAAGTCCACCAAGGCTTGAGATTTAATAGCAGTACGTGGCATATACTTCAAACCATAGGGCCCAAGCTCAATAGCCCACTTGGCGATTCGTCCTGTGGCCTCCCTGTTCTGAATGATGTCTCCAAAGGGGCGGAACTTACCACCGTTATAGGATGACTTTGGAAGTACTGCTTCAGCTTCCGGTTTGCCATGAACACTCCGTAAACAAGTTTCTGCCAATGTGGATATCTTTGCTTAGACTCAATGAGCACCTCACTGATGTAGTAAACCGGCCGTTGAACTGGATGCTCCTTGCCTGCCTCCTTACGCTCCACCACGATGGCGACAATGACGGCTCGTGAGTTAGCAGCCACATATAACAGCAACGGCTTTTTATCAATGAGAGCCACAAGGACCGATGGCTCAGACAACTGTCTCTCTAAATCTTAAAAGGCCGTATTAGTAGCATCACTCCAGATAAAGGTGTCTGTTTTCTTAATCATCTGATACAGCGGTAGGGCCTTCTCACCTAACCGGCTTATGAACCGGCTTAAAGCAGCAACACGACCCGCTAGTCGCTGAACATCATTGATGCACGCCGGTTTAGCCAGAGAGGTAATTGCCTTGATCTTCTCCGGATTAGCTTCAATGCCTCTATTTGAAACCAAGAAACCCAAGAGCTTGCCTGCAGGTACACCAAATGCACACTTTTCCGGGTTAAGCATCATTTTATAAACCCGGAGATTATCAAAGGTCTCTTTCAGGTCAGATATCAAGGTTTCCTTCTCTCTGGACTTCACCACGATATCATCTACACAAGCATGAACATTGCGCCCAATTTGATCATGGAGACAGTTCTGTACACATCGCTGATAAGTCGCCTGAGCACTCTTGAGCCCAAATGGCATACATACATAACAGAAGGCTCCAAACGGAGTGATGAAAGCCGTCTTCTCCTGGTCCTTAACTGCCATCTTGATCTGATGATAACCAGAGTAAGCATCCAAAAAGCTCAAACACTCACAACCCGCCGTAGCATCAATGATTTGATCAATATGGGGGAGAGCAATGGGATCAGCCGGACAAGCCTTATTTAAGTTCGTGTAATCCAGACACATCCGCCAGGTGCCGTTCTTCTTGAGCACGAGCACCGGGTTAGCCAACCACTCCGGGTGAAAAACTTCAACAATAAACCCAGCTGCTAAGAGCCGGGCGACTTCCTCTCCAATAGCTTTCCGCGTCTCTTTGTTGAACCGTCAAAGAAACTGCCTGGCCGGCTTATACTTCAGATCAATATTGAGAGTGTGCTCAACAAGTTCTCTCGGTACACCTGGCATGTCAGAAGGTTTCCATGCAAAGATGTCCCGGTTCTCACGGATGAACTCGATGAGCGCGCTTTCCTATTTAGGATCCAAATTGGCACTGATGCTGAACTGCTTAGATGAATCACCCGGATTGAAATCCACAAGCTTGGTTTCAGCAGCCGACTTAAACTTCATCGCCGGGTCATGCTCGGTGGTTGGCCTCTTTAGAGAGGTCATATCTACTGGGTCAACATTGTTTTGATAAAACTTTAGTTCCTCCGCTGCACAAACAGACTCAGCATAAGCCGCGTCGCCCTCCTCACATTCCAGGGCTACCTTTCGACTTCCATGCATGGTGATGGTACCCTTGTGACCCGGCATCTTAAGCTGCAGGTAAGCATAGCACGGCCGTGCCATGAACTTGGCATAAGACGCCGTCCAAACAAAGCATGATATGGACTCCTGATTTTGACCACCTCAAAGGTTAATTTTTCAGCTCTGGAGTCATACTCATCTCCAAAAGCCACTTCCTGTTCAATCTTGCCAACTGGGTACGTCGACTTACCAGGAACCACTCCATGAAAACAGTGTTGGACGTCTTCAAATTCTTATCAGTTAACCCCATGCGTCGAAAGGTCTCATAATAGAGGATATTGATGCTGCTACCCCCGTCCATGAGTACCTTAATGAATTTATATCCACCAACCTGAGGTGCTACCACCAAGGCTAACTGACCCGGATTATCAACCTGGATGGGGTGATCTTCCCTGCTCCACACAATGGGCTGTTCTGACCACCTCAAGTAACGAGGAACCGCCGGCTCAATAGAATTTACAGCCCTCTTATGAACCTTCTGGTCACGTTTGCACAAACTAGTGGTAAACACGTGATACTGCCCACTATTCAGCTGCTTCGGATGGCTTTGATAACCCGACTGCTACTACTGTTGTTCCCCTTGACCAGATTGCTGCTGATTATAGCCGCCCTGATGTCCCTGAAAGCCAGAACTTGAACCGCCACCCGGACCATGAAAACCGCCAGCTCCTGAGCCGCTGCCCGACCCATGATTGCCATCAAACGTGTTGGAATTCTTAAAAGCCTTCATGATCACACAATCTTTCCATAAGTGGGTGGCGGGTCGTTCCTGGGTGCCATGTCTCGGGCACGACTCATTGAGTAGCTTCTCAAGAGATGGGCCTGACCCTCCAGATCGGGGTGGTTTGCCCTTACGTCTCTGATTGTTACCCTGTGCATTGGCGTTGGCTACAAACTCCGGGTTACCCTCCGCCTTGCGCTTATTACCCCCTTGATTCATCGGGTATGCTGCTGACCCTTTCCTTTGCCATTCTTCTTTCCCTCCCCTATCTTTTCCTCATCAGACGCGGGATCCTTGGTACTATCCGAGTCGGCGTATTTGACTAAAGCTGCCATTAGCGTACCCATATCATTGCAATCATGCTTAAGGCGCCCTAGTTTCTGTCTCAGCGGCTCAAAGTGGCAGTTCTTTTCCAACATAAGGACTGCATAGCCAGCATCCATCTTGTAGATGAATGTATTATCTCCTTGACCCGGCGTACTCAGTGAGTCGTGGATTCACCCTCCTCCTGCTTATAATTTGTCAAATCCACAATCGACATAGATTGCTTGCAAGTGTCCTTGAAGTTCTGGATGAAACGGGCCTTTAACTCTGCCCACGAATTAATGGAATTGGGTGGCAAGCCCTTTAACCAGGACCGGGTCGTTCCATCTAACATCATGGTGAAGTATTTAGCCATTGCTGCGTCGCTGACCTCTAACAGCTCCATGGCCATCTCATAACTTTCGATCCATGCTCCGGGCTGTAAATCGGCTGTGTAATTCGGCACCTTTCGTGGTCCTTTGAAGTCCTTGGGTAGGCGTACATTACACAGAGCCGACACCAAACAAGGAACGCTGCCGGTTCTAGTAGCCACTCCCTTCTCAACGGAAGTCATCGGATACTCTGGGAAATCTTGATGAGCCCTCTGTTGAGCCGCTAGCTGAGCCGCCCGCTCGTTCTCCTGACGTACCCGATCCTGCACTGGGTTATAGCCACCGGGCTGGTTCCGGCGCTGGGCGTTGCTTGACAAAGCTTCTGACTCCATGTGCCTGCTGTAACTCGGTCTCCGGTTTTGGTGAGGTGGTGCTAACCAAGGCAGAGGAGTCGAATGAATCCTATCCCGGCTATAAGAATAAGTCTCTTGCTGCGCCAGGGCCGTCTGGACAAGTTCCCTGATCCTCCGGGTCTCCACCGCTATCGGATCATCACCGTCCACTGGGAGAGCCGCCAAACGCGCCGATGCTGCGGTTAAGTTCTCCATGGGGTTGGAAAAGTGACCCAGCGGTATCGGCACGTAACGGGGCGGCGCCATGTTCTCATGAGGAGGTGCCATCTCCCGAGGCTGAGCCGATCCTCCTGTTCCGGCTCTCATAAATTGATTTGCATCTGGCGGGTTACTTGGGCCGGCTCCGGGTGTAGCGAAAAGAGTCCGAGGGTCGTAAGTCGGAGGCAAAAGGGATTGAGTTTTCTGGTGCCTCCTTCTCATCACCTCATTAGATGCGTTCAGGCTCATCGTAAGCTAGAAAGCCTCTGACTGGAGCTGCTGAGCCCGTGCATCCAAAGCCGTCCGTTCTGTGGCTAACCTGGTGTCCTCAGCTGCTAAGGCCTCCTTGGCCCGAGCTATTTCCTCGCGCACCCGTGCCACCTCCGCATCATGCTCATCTTTATTTGCAGGAATAACCATAGCGGTTAACAGGGCCGTAAGCTTATCCATGAGATCTATTAGCACTTGAGCCGGCGGGCGCACAGGGCCTCCTGCCCCGGCCGCTCCTATTCCGGACGTTATTGCAGCATCGATTGTAGAATTTTGGCCGGGTTGAGTCCCAGCCATGAAAACTCCTGCCCAGTTTGGGGACTCATAGGGGTCCGAAATACTAGAGCCATCGGAACAGCCCCCGAGCACGCCATCTTGCACTTGATACAGTGAATCTGTTGAACCGGCGGACGAATCACCGTTGGAGAGGACGACCGTCTCACCACCATCTTCAGATCCTTCAGAACGTTCTTCTCCATGGACGCAGCCCACAAAGACACGCTTCATGCCGGGTTGGACTCGGGCGGGTCTTGCATGCTTAGCCGTCTCGACGAGGTCGGTGCAGTTGTCCGGCTCAGGGCCCGGCTCACCAATCCGGCCGATGAAGACGTGGATTCCGCCGAAGGGGACCCGGTACCCGTACTCAATTGAGCCGGCGTCGGGGCCCCAGCCTTCGTCGTTGATGTAGATCTTGCCACGACGACTCTTGGTCATCCGACCCACTGCGTATCCCTTGAGCCCTTCGAAGTTGCCCTTGAAGAACTCAAATCCACCGTGCGCTGGCACCACGGTGGGCGCCAACTGTCGTGGAGTTTTCACGTCAGATGTCCTAGCGAAAGGACTTAATCGTGGAGCCATCGCAACTAGGAATCTTGAAGGGGTTATTAGGACAAGAGACACGAGAGATTTATACTAGTTTGGCCCCTTACGATGAAGGTAAGGCCTACGTCTAGTTGGGTTGGTATTGCTTGATGTTTCGATGACCAGGGAGCGAGATACGCTATGCCCGGTTCTCGATGAGTTGTTTTTTACCCTCAGCCAGCAGCAGGTCGCCCCCTGATGTACACGGGTTGGCGCCCCGCGGCTTACAGAGTCCCGGCCGGCTCATAAACAATGTCCGGCTCGGTGACTAGTTAAATCTACCTTACGATACAAGTCATGCCATTATGGCGGTTTACTACGACGGACCTCAAGTCGCTGGTGGGCCTTAGACCCTTTATTGAACCGCCATCTTCATGCTTGGTCTTGGGCTTCTTTCTGATGAGTCTTCTTTGCGTAACCCGGCCCCTCCTGGGCGGCTTACACAAATAGTTATATCCCCAATACATTCGGATCTGTGATAGAAGGTGTACCCAATAGTTTCCTTTGGGTATCCTATGAAGACGCACTTCTCCGATTTGGGTTCAATCTTATCAGGTTGAAGCTTTTTCACATAAGCATCGCAACCCCAAACTTTGAGAAACGACAACTTTGGTTTCTTACCAAACCATAGTTCATAAGGCATCATCTCAACGGATTTGATGGTGCGTTATTTAAAGTGAATACATCCGCCTCTAAAGCATAACCCCAAAATGATAGCGGTAAATCAGTAAGAGACATCATAGATCGCACCATATCCAATAAAGTACGGTTACGACGTTCGGACACACCATTTCGCTAAGGTGTTCCAGGTGGCGTAAGTTGTGAAACTCTTCCACATTGTTTCAAATGAAGACCAAATTTGTAACTCAAATACTCTCCTCCATGATCAGACCGTAGAAACTTTATTTTCTTGTTAAGATGATTTTCCACTTCACTCTGAAATTCTTTGAACTTTTCAAATGTTTCAGACTTATGCTTCATTAAGTAGATATAACCATATCTGCTCAAATCATCTGTGAAGGTAAGAAAAATAACGATAGCCGCCATGAGCATCAATACTCATTGGACTGCATACATCGGTATGTATTATTTCCAATAAGTTAGTAGCTCGTTCCATTGTTCCGGAGAATGGAGTTTTAGTCATCTTGCCCATGAGGCATAGTTCACAAGCACCAAGTGATTCATAATCAAATGATTCCAAAAGCCCATCAACATGGAGTTTCTTCATGCGCTTTACACCAATATGACCCAAACGGAAGTGCCACAAATAAGTTGCACTATCATTATCAACTTTCCATCTTTTGGCTTCAATATTATGAACATGTGTATCACTACGATCGAGATTCAATAAAAATAGACCACTCAGCAAGGGTGCATGACCATAAAAGATATTAATCATATAAATAGAACAACCATTATTTTATGATTTAAATGAATAATCGTCTCGCATCAAACAAGATCCAGATATAATGTTCATGCTCAACGCTGGCACCAAATAACAATTATTCAGGTCTAAAACTAATCCCAAAGGTAGATGTAGAGGTAGCATGTCGACGGCGATCACATCGACCTTGGAACCATTTCCCACGCGCATCGTCAACTCGTCCTTAGCCAATCTTTATTTAATCCGTAGCCCCTGTTTCGAGTTACAAATATGAGCAACAGAACCAGTATCAAATACCCAGGTGCTACTACGAGCATTAGTAAGGTACACATCAATAAAATGTATATCAAATATACCTTTCACTTTGCCATCCTTCTTATCCACCAAATACTTGGGGCATTTCCCCTTCCAGTGACATATCCCTTTGCAGTAGAAGCACTCAGTTTTAGGCTTACGTCCAGACTTGGGTTTCTTCTCCTGAGCAACAACTTTCTTGCCATTCTTCTTGAAGTTACCCTTCTTCCCTTTGCCCTTTTTCTTGAAACTAGTGGTCTTGTTGACCATCAACACTTGATGCTCCTTTTTGATTTCTACCTCTGCAGCTTTTAGCATCGCGAAGATATCGGGAATTGTCTTATTCATCCCTTGCATATTTTAGTTCATCATGAAGCCTTTATAGCTCGGTGGCAGTGATTGAAGAACTCTGTCAATGACACTATCATCAGGAAGATTAACTGCCAGCTGACTCAAGTGGTTATGGTACCTAGACATTCTGAGTATGTGTTCACTGACAGAACTATTCTCCTCCAATTTGTAGCTATAGAACTTGTTGGAGACTTCATATCTCTCAACTCAGGCATTTGCTTGAAATATTAACTTCAACTCTTGGAACATCTCATATGCTCCATGACGTTCAAAATGTCTTTGAAGTCCCGATTCTAAGGCATAAAGCATGGCACACTGAACTATCGAGTAGTCATCAGCTTTGCTCTGCCAGACGTCATTAACGTTATCAGTAGCGTCTGCAACAGGCCTAGCACCTAGAGGTGCTTCCAGGACATAATTCTTCTATGCAGCAATGAGGATAATCCTCAAGTTATGGACCCAGTCCGTGTAATTGCTACCATCATCTTTCAACTTAGCTTTCTCTAGGAATGCATTAAAATTCAAAGGAACGGTAGCATGGGCCATTGATCTACAATAACATAGACATGCAAAATAACTATCAGGACTAAGTTCATGATAAATTAAAGTTTAATTAATCATATTACTTAAGAACTCCCACTTAGATAGACATCCCTCTAGTCATCTAAATGATCACGTGATCCAAATCAACTAAACCATGTCCGATCATCACGTGAGATGGAGTAGTTTTCAATGGTGAGCATCACTATGTTGATCATATCTACTATATGATTCATGTTCGACCTTTCGGTCTCTGTGTTCCGAGGCCATATCTGCATATGCTAGGCTCGTCAAGTTTAACCCGAGTATTCTGCGTGTGCAAAACTGGCTTGCACCCGTTGTATGTGAACATAGAGCTTATCACACCCGATCATCATGTGGTGTCTTGGCACGACAAACTGTAGCAATGGTGCATACTCAGGGAGAACACTTATACCTTGAAATTTAGTAAGGGATCATCTTATAATGCTACCACTGTACTAAGCAAAATAAGATGCATAAAAGATAAAAATCACATGCAATCAAAATATGTGACATGATATGGCCATCATCATCTTGTGCTCATGATCACCATCACTGAAGCATCGTCATGATCTCCATCGTCACCGCGCGACACCTTGATCTCCATCGTAGCATCGTTGTCGTCATGCCAACTATTGCTTCTACGACTATCACTACCGCTTAGGGATAAAGTAAAACAATTACATGGCGAATGCATTGCATACAATAAAGCGACAACCATGTGGCTCTTGCCAGTTGCCGATAACTCTGTTACAAAACATGATCATCTCATACAACAATTTATATCACATCATGTCTTGACCATACCACATCATAGCAAGCCCTGCAAAAACAAGTTAGACGTCCTCTACTTTGTGGTTGCAAATTTTACATGGCTGCTACGGGCTTCTAGCAAGAACCGTTCTTACCTACGCATCAAAACCACAACGATTTTTCATCAAGTGTGTTGTTTTAACCTTCAACAAGGGCCGGCCATAGTCAAACCGCCAGCCACCTATGTGCAAAAGCACGTCGGTAGAACCAGTCTCATCAACGTGGTCATGTAATGTCGGCCCGGGCCACTTCATCCAACAATTCTGCCGAATCAAAGTAAGACGTTGGTGGTAAGCAGTATGACTATTATCGCCCACAACTCTTTGTGTTCTACTCGTGCATAAAACATCTACGCATAGACCTGGCTCTGATACCACTATTGGGGAACACAGTAATTTCAAAATTTTCCTACGATCATGCAAGATCTATCTGGGAGATGCATAGCAACAAGAGGGGAGAGTTTGTCCATGTACCCTCGTAGACCTAAAGAGGAAGCATTTAGTAATGCGGTTGATGTAGTCGAACGTCTCCACGATCCAACCGATCCAACTAACAAACGTACGACACCTTCATGTTCAGCACACGTTCAGCTCGATGATGTCCCTCATGCTCTTGATCCAGTTGAGAACGAGGGTGAGTTCCATCGGCACGATGGGTGGTGATGGTGATGATGATGTTACCGGCGCAGGGCTTCGCCTAAGCACTACGACGATATGACCGAGGTGTGTAACTGCGGAGGGGGGCACCGCACACGGCTAAGAGAAGACTTGGTGCATTCTAGAGTGCCCCCTGCCCTTGTATATAAAGGAGGGAGGGGGACGCTGGCTGCCCCTAGGGGGCACGCCAAGGAGAGGCAGTCCTACTAGGACTACTAGTCCTAGTAGGATTCCTCTAGAAGGAGGAGAGGGATAGGGAGTAGGAAAGGGGGCACCGCCCCCCTTCCCTTTTCCAATTCAGACTGCTAAGGGGGGGCATCCCTTGAGGACCTCCTCTCTCTCCACTAAGGCCCATGAGGGCCCATTAGTTCTCCCGGGGTTTCCAGTAACCCCTCCGGCACTGCGTTTTTACCCGAAACCACTCGGAACTCTTTCGGTGTCCGAATAACATAGTCCAATATATCAATCTTTATGTCTTGACCATTGCGAGACTCCTCGTCACATCCGTAATCTCATCCGGGACTCCAAACAAACTTCGGTCATCAAAACACATAACTCATAATACAAATCATCATTGAACGTTAAGCGTGCGGACCCTACGGGTTCGAGAACTATGTTGACATGACCGAGACACATCTCCAATCAATAACGAATAGTGGAACCTGGATGCTCTTATTGGCTCCTACATATTCTACGAAGATCTTATCGGTCAAACCGCGTAACAACATACGTTGTTCCCTTTGTCATCGGTATGTAACTGATAACCCACAAGTGTAGGGGATCAATTGTAGCCTCTTTCGATAAGTAAGAGTGTCGAACCCAACGAGGAGCTAAAGGTAGAACAAATATTCCCTCAAGTTCTATCGACCATCGATACAACTCTACACACGCTTAGAGTTCGCTTTACCTAGAACAAGTATGAAACTAGAAGTACTTTGTAGGTGTGAAAGGATAGGTTTGCAAGATAATAAAGAGCACGTAAATAAAAAGTAGGGGCTGTGTAGATAAAGGAGCAATAAAGTAAATATAGAGAGTGTGGGGAAGTGGTGGTAAGAGTTGTGAAATTGTCCCTAAGCAATTGACTACTTTACTAAACCGATAGCAAGTTTTATGTGGGAGAGGCATAGGCTAACATACTTTCTCTTCTTGGATCATATGTACTTATGAATGGAACTCTAGGAAGCATCCACAACTACTAAAGATCATTAAGGTAAAACCCAACCATAGCATTAAAGCATCAAGTCCCCTTTATCCCATACGCCACAACCCCCTTACTCGGGTTTATGCTTCTGTCACTCAAGCAACCCACTATAAGCGAATCTTGAACATATTGCAACACCCTACAGCGGGAATCCCTCACGCTTGCGCGACATGGAGGGCACAATAGGACAGCAACATAACCACAAGCAAATTAAACCAATCATAGCAATTCATCAATCACCGGTAGGACAACAAAAATCTACTCAGACATCATAGGATGGCAACACATCATTGGATAATAATATGAAGCATAAAGCGCCATGTTCAAGTAGAGGGTACAGAGGGTTGCGGGAGAGTGGACCACTGAATATAGATGGGGGAAGGTGATGGAGATGTTGGTGAAGATGGCAGAGGTGTTGGTGTAGATCGCGGTGATGATGATGGCACCCGGCGGCGTTCCGGCGCCACCGGAAGCGAGGGGGAGAGAGCCCCCCTTCTTCTTCTTCTTCCTTGACCTTCTCCCTAGATGGGAGAAGGGTTTCCCCTCTGGTCCATGATCTCCATGGCGTGGCCAAGATTGGATCTGTCTCTCTATCTCTCTCTGTTTCTGCGTTCTCAGATTCTGCCCTTTCACTGTTTCTTATATATCCGGAGATCCGTAACTCCGATTGGATTGAAACCTTCGCCCAGATTTTTCTTCGAAAATTAGCTTTCTTGCGGCAAAAGAAGAGCATCAACCACCTTACGGGATGCCCACGAGGGTCAGGGGCGCGCCCCCTGCCTCGTGGCCCCCTCGGGCATCGTCTCGCGTTGATTTTTCTTTCCAAAAATCAGAAATATTCGAAAAATATTCTCCATCTGTTTTTATCCCGTTTGGACTCCGTTTGATATGGGGTTTCTGCGAAACATAAAACATGCAACAAATAGGAACTGGCACTGGGCACTGGATCAATATGTTAGTCCCAAAAATAGTATAAAAAGTTGCCAAAAGTATATGAAAGTTGTAGAATATTGGCATGAAACAATCAAAAATTATAGATACGACGGAGACGTATCAACATCCCCAAGCTTAATTCCTTCTCGTCCTCGAGTAGGTAAATGATAAAAAAGATAATTTTTGATGTGGAATGCTACCTAGCATAATATTGATCATATATCTAATCATGGCATGAATATTAAGACACGAGTGATTCAAAGCAATAGTCTATCATTTGACATAAAAAGAATAGTACTTCAAGCATGCCAACCAAGCAATTATGTTATCAAAATAACATAGCCAAAGAAAGCTTATCCATACAAAATCATATAGTTTGGCCATGCTTCATTTTCATCACACAAAATGCTCCCATCATGCACAACCCTGATGACAAGCCAAGCAATTGGTTCATACTTTTTAACGCGCTTTAGCTTTTTCAACCCTCCCGCAATACATGAGCGCAAGCCATGGATATAGCACTATAGGTGGAATAGAATATGATAATGGAGGTTTATGTGGAGAAGGCAAAAAGGGAGAAAGTCTCACATCGACGCGGCTAATCAATGGGCTATGGAGATGCCCATCAATTGATGTCAATGCGAGGAGTAGGGATTGCCATGCAACGGATGCACTAAGAGCTATAAGTGTATGAAAGCTCAAACTAAAAACTAAGTGGGTGTGCATCCAACTTGCTTGCTCATGAAGACCTCGGGCATTTGAGGAAGCCCATCATCAGAATATACATGCCAAGTTCTATAATCAAAATTCCCACTAGTATATGAAAGTGATAACTCAAGAGACTCTCTATATGAAGAACATGGTGCTACTTTGAAGCACAAGTGTGGTAAAAGGATAGTAACATTGCCCCTTCTCTCTTTTTCTCTCATTTTTATTTTTTTTCCTTTTTCCTTTTTTTGCAGGCTTCATTGGCCCCCTTTTTTATTTAGGCTTCTTTGGCCCCTCTTTTTTATAAAGTCCGGAGACTCATCCCGACTTGTGGGGAAATCATAGTCTCCATCATCCTTTCCTTACTGGGGCAATGCTCTAATAATGATGATCATCACACTTTTATTTACTTACAACTCAATATTACAACTCGATACTAGAACAAAGATATGACTCTATATGAATGCCTCCGGCGGTGTACCGGGATGTGCAATGATCTAGACTAGCAATGACATAAAAAACGGACAAGCCATGAAAAAATCATGCTAGCTATCTTACGATCATGCAAAGCAATATGATAATGAATGCTCAAGTCATGTATATGATGATGATGAAAGTTGCATCGCAATATATATCGGAATGGCTATGGAAATGCCATAATAGGTAGGTATGGTGGCTGTTTTGAGGAAGATATAAGGAGGCTTATGTGTGATAGAGCGTATCATATCATGGGGTTTGGATGCACCGGCGAAGTTTGCACCAACTCTCGAGGTGAGAAAGGGCAACGCACGGTACCGAAGAGGCTAGCAATGATGGAAGGGTGAGAGTGCGTATAATCCATGGACTCACATTAGTCATAAATAACTCATATACTTATTGCAAAAGTTTATTAGCCCTCGAAGCAAAGTACTACTACGCATGCCCCTAGGGGGATAGATTGGTAGGAAAAGACCATTGCTCATCCTCGACCGCCACTCATAAGGAAGACAATCAAAGAAACACCCCATGCTTTAAATTTGTCACACAGCGGTTACCATACGTGCATGCTACGGGACTTGCAAACCTCAACACAAGTATTTTCTCAATTTCACAATTATTCAACTAGCACAACTCTAATATCACCACCTTTATATCACAAAACTATTGCAAGGAATCAAACATATCATATTCAGTGATCTACAAGTTTTATGTAGGATTTTATGACTAACCATGTGAATGACCAATTCCTTTCATCTCTCTAAATAGATATAAGTGAAGCAAGAGAGTTTAATTCTTTCTACAAAAGATATGCTCACGCTCTAAAAAATATAAGTGAAGCAAAAGAGCATTCTACAAATGGTGGTTTTCTATGTGAAGAGAAACATGTAATCCAAACTTCAAATGATATAAGTGAAGCACATGAAGCATTCTATAAAGCCATACTCAAAAGATTTAAGTGAAGTGCAAGGAGCATTCTATAAATCAACCAAGTACTATCTCATACCAACTAAATGCAAAAGACGCTCCAAGATTTGCACATATCGCATGAACGAAACGAATCCGAAAACATACCGATACTTGTTGAAGAAAGAGGGGATGCCTTCCGGGGCATACCCAAGATTAGATGCTTGAGTCTCCTTGAATATTTACTTGGGGTGCCTTGGGAATCCAAGCTTGAGATCTTGCCTCTCCTCCTTTTCCTCACATCGAGACCTTCTTGATCAAACACTTCATCCACACAAAACTTCAACAGAAAACTCAGTAAGACCCATTAGTATAATAAAGCAAATCACTACTCTAGGTACTGTTGCAAACCAATTAATATTTTGTTTTTTGCATTGTGTCTACTGTAATATAGCTTTTCCATGTCTTAATCCACTGATAGAAATTGATAGTTTTATCAAAACAGGTAAACTATGCATCAAAAACAGAATCTGTCAAAAACAGAACAGTCTGTAGCAATCTGAACATCCACCATACTTAATGTACCCCAAAAATTCTACCAAAATTAGGAAAAATAAACAATTTGTATATAAATACATTGCAAAAAGTTTCTGAACCGTTTAACGTTCCAGTAAAAAATGTAAAATCACGCACTACAGCCAAAGTTTCTGTCATGCACCGCACAAACCAACAAGCATTGTAAACATCCTAAAGGCAAACCTTGGCACATTATTTTTATAATACAATGTAATTGTACAAGTGGATAATTATTTTTGTTGAAAATTTTCTGTAATCAAGATTCACAAAGTTTCCGTGAGCATGAACAAAGTTCAAGGAACTCCCCCACTTCAACAATGCTTGTCTCTCTCACTTTCACTTTCCTATTTGAAAACTTTTGGGTTCCCCTATTTATTTTTTTGTTTTTAGACTATATGAAAGCACACAACAGAAATAAATGACTCTCCAAAACTTCCGCGTTGTCTCCCCGGCAGCGCTTTCTTTAAAGCCATTAAGCTAGGCATATAGTGCTCAAGTAATGAATCCACCCGGATCCCAAGGTATATCAAAGCCAATTTTAATTAACAATGATTTGTGATTTAGTAGTGAGCACAAAGTAACATATATCAAGCAATGATGAAGTCTAACTCTCTTCCTATGCATCGGCATGTCATAAAAGAGCAATTCATGCACACACAGTAAAGGCCAATGCATAGTATAAGCAGTTTCTTGCAATTTTATCATATTGGAAACATAGAGAAGTGGAGATATAGTTCCTCTCTCACAATAATTGCAAGTAGGAGCAGCAAGCACATGCATATTATATCTATCAAAACCATCATGTGTAGTAGTGAAACGCAACCCATCAATATAATCCTTAATATTAGCAAACTTCTCCGATATAGTGGAGTAGGGAGAATTCAAAAAGATAATAGGACTATCATGCGTGGGTGCAATAGCAACAATTTCATGTTTAACATAAGGAACTATAGCAAGTTCATCTCCATAAGCATAATTCATATTGGCATCTTGGCCACAAGCATAGCAAGCATCATCAAAAAGGGATATTTCAAGAGAATCAACGGGATCATAGCAATCATCCTTCGGTAAGCACGAAGGGGAATTAAACAATGTATGAGTTGAAGAGTTACTCTCATTAGAAGGTGGGCACGGGTAGCTAATCCGCTCTTCCTCCTTTTGTTCTTCGCTCTCCTCATCATCTTTTTCATCCAATGAGCTCACAGTTTCATCAATTTCTTCTTCCATAGACTCCTGCAAAATATTAGTGTCTTCTTGGACAACGGAGACTTCCTCAATAAACGCATCAATATAGGAATTGAATTCATAATTCTCATAGCAATATTTAAGTATAGCAAAAAATTTAGATCTGTAAACAGCATCATCAAGATTTTCACACGTTTTAAACAAAGATTCAATTTCATAAGCACCCATAAAAGCAAAAAATTCTTCTATTTGTTCCACATCATAGTAATCATATATACCATTAGCATAAGAAGCTAAGGTCTCATTATCATTAAATTTGCATGAAAAGGAAAAGTATGGAGCCTTAATCCTAGAGCAACAAGTATAATCATATCTCAAGCATAGTTCCTGAGCATACCAATGCAACATATGAATTTGATCCCATAATAGTTTCCCTTTTTGTGTCAAGCGATAATCCCTAAAGTATTCATGTTGATCGAACGTGTCTCCCATAACATAATTGAATGGGGTTTTCTCAGGATTATCAAAGTAGTACATAATATTTATCACATAACCAACATCGAGGGTTTTAGGAGGTTACCCATCTCCATGAGTAGCAAGTACACCTAATTTTTTTGGTGTTTTGTGTTCCATATCCATAACTAAATATAAAGAACAACTTAGAACAGCAAATAAAAATTACTTAGTGATAAAGCAAACAAGCACACACCAGAATATTCACCCCACGCTATGACCCCCCGGCAACGGCGCCAGAAAAAGGTCTAACCCACAAGTGTAGGGGATCAATTGTAGCCTCTTTCGATAAGTAAGAGTGTCGAACCCAACGAGGAGCTAAAGGTAGAACAAATATTTCCTCAAGTTGAAAGGATCGATATGGTTAACTAGAGGGGGGGGGGTGAATAGGCAACTAACACTTTTTAGACTTTTCTTTAACAATTTAAACCTTGCAATGTAATAGATTGTCTAGATGTGCAACTACGTGGACAACCTATATGATGCAAAGACAATAAGCACACAAGCAAGCAATGGATATAGCACAAGTAAGCTTGCAAAAGTAAAGGGACAAGATAACCAAGAGTGGAGCCGGTGGAGACGAGGATGTGTTACCGAAGTTCCTTCCTTTTAAGGGGAAGTACGTCTCCGTTAGAGCGGTGTGGAGGCACAATGCTCCCCAAGAAGCCACTAGGGCCACCATAATCTCCTCATGCCCTCACACAATGCGAGATGTCGTGATTCCACTATTGGAGCCCTTGAAGGCGGCAACCGGACCTTTACAAACAAGATTGGGGCTATCTCCACAACACTTGGAGGCTCCCAACAATACCACGAAGCTTCACCACAATGGAGTATGGCTTCGAGGTGACCTCAACCGTCTAGGGTGCTCAACACCCAAGAGTAACAAGATCCGCAAGGGATAAGTGGGGGGAATCAAATATCCTGTGGTGGAAGTGTAGATCGAGCCCTTGTCACCCAATACCGAGCAAATCAACAAGTTTGATTGGCTAGGGTGAGAGATCGAGCGAAAATGGAGCTTGGAGCAACAATGGAGCTTAGAGGTAGAAGAGGTAGTCAACTAGAGGTAGAAGACACCCCTTATATAGTCATGGGAAAAATCCAACCGTTATCCACATGTTCAGCCTGCGACACACGGTACTACCGCTCCAGGGGCGCGGTACTACCACGAGGCTGTGTGGTACTACCATGGCTGACCACAGTACTACCGCTACAGCAGCACAGGCTGGAACTAGCCTGACAAGGGGGCAGTACTACCGCTTGCGCGGTACTACCGCACCCACTTGCGGTACTACCGCAAGGCAGGAAAGTCACGGCCTGGGAAGGGCGCGGATGAAATAAATTACATCCGTGCCTACTTCCGCTGAAACTGAGGTGGTAGAAAAATCCGACGCGGTACTACCGCTCGCGAGGCGCGGTACTACCGTTGCGGGCGCGGATGTAAAAAATTACATCCGCGCCTACTACCGTGATGCTGCGGTACTAGGTAGGAGGGCCACGGTACTACGACTCCTGGGGAGCGGTACTACCGTGGGTCACCGCGGTACTACCGCGCTGGACGAGCGGTACTACCGTGGGTGGCGCGGATGTAAAAAATTACATCTGCCCCTACTACCGTACCGAAGCGGCACTAGGCCTGGGAGTCGCGGTACTACCGCTCAAGATGAGCGGTACTACCGTGAGCCACAACGGTACTACCACTGGTACTTGCGGTACTACCGCAAGTACATCAGTAGTCGTCAGATTTCAGCATAACCAAGATAACGAAGAGAAGCTCCAGAGTGCAAGGAAAGGTAGGACAAGTGTACGTGTTGATTCCACCCAAACCTTTCCGACGCGGACCCCCTCTTATTAGAACGGCTCTCCTACGACTCAAATCCACCAAAGAGAAACGTAGAACAACGCCGACTTCAATAGTCTCCGAGGAGCACCGAATCGTCTCGTGCCTAGTGATGAAGTATCTGAGAAACTCAAGGCACACGATTAGTCCGCAAGAGCATTGTCATCAATCACCAAAACACCCAAGGGATAAATGTGACCTTACAATCTCCCCCTTTTTGGTGGATTGATGACAACACGGGATTTGCACAAAGATAAGATGATTTAGAGCAAAGGCAAACCCCACCTCTCTAAAATATAGACGGCCCCCCCCCCTAGGTGTGTGCACTCTAAATGAATGCTTTGGACTGCATAGCACACAGACTAGGATCAACACTCCCCCTATATTTTAGAGACCAAGGCACGATAACTAACATAGCATAGCATGAAGATAGCACAATATAACACAAGCTCGCTAGGATAGATAGAGTGCAAACGTCTTACACCGGACGAAGTAAAGCTACCGAGGTTCAAACGAGAAAGCAGCAAACACACGACACACTCGCAAATCCCTACACTCTCTCCCCCTTTGGCATCGAGACGCCAAAAAGGCAGAGAGGACACCTACACACAAGAGGTGGCTCAAGCAGGGAACTCGTCCCAACCCTCTCCGTCGGTCTCCTCGGTAGCAGGGATGGTCTCCTCGACATCCTCCTCAGACTCAGTCCACCTGTAGCCCTGCTTCTCCATCCACTCGGCCTCTGGAGTGATGTGCTCCTCAGACCCGCCAGACACTGCCTCACCATAGAGCTGCAAGATCTTGTTGTCCCAGCGACGACTCTCCTTGGACGCCACATGAGTCCTATACTGCCCCTTGGCTTGCATGCAGAAAAGAGTCTTCATCTTGTCCTTCAGCTTCTTGGCCCATGATGGCATAGTGGCACTCTGGGAAGGCCTAGCAGCACGGCCCTCAACAACGTCCTCGGCGCCAGCATCCTCCTCATCAATAGCAGCCCTAGCAGCAGTCGCCTCGGCACGAGTAGTGGTGTTGGCCCAGTTGGATTTGATACACATACAGATGGGCTCATGGCGAATCCAGTCTGGAGCAAGGAACTCCTCATCAGGGAACATCTGCTCCCAAGTCTTCGAAATCAGCAGAAACAGATAGGGCCCATAGATAGGCACCTTGCGGTTGAACACTGCAAACCGGAGCTCACACCACATGATGTGTGAGACATCAAGTGGCTGAGACTGAGACGAACGAGTCTCCTCGCAAATGAGCATCATGTCCACCATATAGGCATGAACCTTGTCTTTGTCACTAATGCGAGGGAACAAGGAGTTGCGGAAGATGCGATACATGATATCCAGAAAAGAGTTGAGCACCAAAGTTGTCTTGCCACTGGCAAGCACCTTCTCAACCATGAATGGTGCAAGCTTGTCCTTGTTGGCAGACTCAGCATTGGCATGGGGGCGAACACCCACTAGAGTGTTGAGCCCATCATCAGGAACCTGGAGAAGATCCATGAACTCCTTCCAGGTAGCAGACAGTTTACGGCCATTGGTCATCCAGGTCATCGTCCGTTCCTCATTGGAGTGAAAGTAGACTGAAGCAAAGAACTGACAGATGATCTCAGGGTCATAGTCCAGGTGGAAGGATAACACATGCTCAATGCCAAACTGGTCCACCAAGTCCAGAGCCTCTCCAAAGTAGTCACGGAACTTGTCCTTCCTCATGTGATGTATATCAATCCACTTCACCTCCACGTAGGTATTCTTCTTGTTCTTGATGACATCCAGATAGATGTTGGTCTGTTGCTTGTTCCAGAACAGCTCACAACCTCTAACAGTGGAACGCGGGTGCACATAAGGGTGAAGCTGCCTGAGACGGACATAATCAGCTGAGGCAATCTCATCCATGCCCTTAGCGGGCTCCTTGTGCTTGCTAGCTGAGTGCTTGACATTGCGCTTGGAGGCAGACGAGCCTTCTGGTACTTCACCTGGGTTGCGCAGACGCTTGGAGCCAGTGTCACGACTGGGATTGGACCGGTGAGAGCCACCACCTGAGACACACACGCAAAGCACCACAGACGCAAAGAAGATCAATGCAAAGGCCACGATAAAGCACAAGAAACACATAGAAGACATACGAGAAAGTTGGCATGCGATAGAAGTGAGCCACGGTAGAACTGCCACTGTCTACGGTACTAAAATATTAGGACCACTCCAAACGCGGTAGTACCGTGCGAGGTCACGGTAGTACCGTGATTGGAGCGGAAGTAGAATTTTAGTACCGCACAGAGTGCGGTAGTACCGCTCCAGAAGGGCGGTAGTATCGTGCAGGTGGTAGTACCGCGCCATACGGGAGGTAGTACCGCGTCGCGTCAGATCTAACTGGTGATTTGAATCTGAAAAGAACCGCGAAACAACGGCGGTGCTACAGTGATCAGATCTAGTGCAAGACAACAATACAAGTATAAATCCTATGCAATACCATGCTCCTTCATCCTACTCTTGCAGAGATTAAGCCTATGAATCTCAAGAACAGACAAGCCTCCCCCAAAACCTAGAAACACCAAACACCAACAACACGGAGAGGGAGTTGGGGAAAAACCTTGGTCCATAGCAAGAGCACGTGGTGGGGAATGATCCCACCGGTCGGAATCACGGGAGGGCAGCCGGTGGAGGAGATCCGGCGACGAACGCCGGCTCCATTCTTGAGCGAGGGAGAGAAGGAGACGACGTGGGAAAGGAATGCGAATGGGTATGGGGAGTTAGAACTCCCTACCCGTCCTTATCCCCACACGCTCGAACCGGCGCGGTAGTACCGCGTATCATCGCGGTAGTACCGCTCAGGCGGAAGTACCGCGCCGAGGCGGTAGTACCGCTCGGGCGGAAGTACCGCGCCGAGGCGATAGTACCGCTCATCCAGGCGGCAATAAAAAATTACTGCCGTGTGGTGACGGTAGTACCGTGCTTCCGCAAGCGGTAGTACCGTGGCTGGCTGCGGTAGTACCGTAGCTGGCCGCGGTAGTACCGTGAGCTCAAGGCACCGCAAGTTTCAACACGAGAAGAAAAAACCTTTGCACGGAAACTTTTCACACACAAGAAACCACAGGAACACGCACAAACCAGAGGCAAAAAGATAACAAGAAACCACCAAGCGACAAAGCCTCTCGTGAAGAGAGGGCGGTGGCCGAAGCCACCTATGTTTGAGTTGGATGGTATGGCACCGCGAAGAATTATCCTTGGGTGCATGACCAAAACTCGTCTTTGAAGCACAAGTACCATAAAAAATGGCTAATGTGAAAGAGGTGATTGATTTATGCATGATGGGGGGAGGGAGAGTTCATTGAGAGAACAACACTCCCCCTATGTCTATGCCTACACCTAAACTAGACAACATGTTGAGTGTGATGGGGGGTGTACGGGTTCAAGTCACATTGCTCAAATCAATGATATTTAGCTCATGCCTTAACTCGTGAAATCTTGCTTCATCCAAGGGCTTCGTGAAAATATCTGCAAGGTTATCATGAGTGTTGACATACTTGAGCTCGATCTCCCCTCGCCTAATGTGATCCCGGATGAAGTGATACCGAATCTCAATGTGCTTCGTCTTGAAGTGTTGTACCGGGTTGAGAGAAATCTTGATGGCACTTTCATTATCACACCAAAGAGGCACTTTGTCACAAATGACACCGTACTCCTTTAGAGTTTGCCTCATCCATAGGAGTTGAGCACAACAACTACCGGCCGCCACATACTCCGCTTCGGTGGACGAGAGAGACACACAACTTTCCTTCTTGGAAGACCAACTTACCAAAGAGCAACCAAGAAATTGGCACCCTCCGGAAGTGGACTTCCTATCCACTTTGTCTCCCACCCAATCGAAATCCGTGAAACCTTCAAGCTTGAAATTTGCTCCTCTTGGGTACCATAAGCCAAAGTTTGGGGTATGAGCCAAATATCGAAAGATTCGCTTGACCGCCACAAAGTGACTTTCCTTTGGTGTGTCTTGAAACCGTGCACACATCCCCACACTCAACATGATATCCGGTCTAGATGCACAAAGGTAAAGCAAGGAGCCAATCATGGAGCGATATACCTTTTGATCCACCGCTTTACCATTGGGATCAATGTCAAGTTGGCATTTGGTAGGCATTGGAGTAGTAGCCGGCTTGACATCACTTAGCTTGAATCTCTTTAGCATGTCTTGAGTGTATTTGGCTTGGTTGATGAAGGTTCCTTCTCTTCTTTGTTTGATGTCAAAACCAAGGAAGAACTTCAACTCTCCCATCAAAGACATCTTGAACTTGGAGGTCATGAGAGCGGCAAATTCCTCATTGAAAGCTTTGTTAGGAGAACCAAAGATAATATCATCAACATATAGTTGGCATACAAACAACTCCCCTTTGACCTTCTTAGTAAAAAGAGTGGGATCAATTTGTCCTACTTCAAATCCACGATCTTGTAACAACTCGGTAAGGTGGTCATACCACGCACGTGGGGCTTGTTTAAGGCCATAGAGTGCCTTATCGACTTGATACACATGATCCGGGAAGTAGGGGTCCTCGAACCCGGGGGGTTGCTTGACATAAACCAACTCATTAATGGGACCATTAAGAAAAGCACTTTTCACATCCATTTGTTGCAACTTAAAGTTGTGATGGGAAGCATAAGCAATCAACAAACGAATGGATTCAAGATGAGCAATGGGAGCAAAGGTTTCACCGTAGTCGATACCCTCGACTTGGGAGTAGCCTTGTGCTACCAATCTTGCCTTGTTGCGAATGATGTTCCCATGAGCATCTTGCTTGTTCTTGAAGATCCACTTTGTTCCAATGACGTTGTGGTTCCCCGAAGGTCTTGGCACCAATCTCCACACCTTGTTGTACTCGAAGTTGTTGAGTTCTTCATGCATGGCATTGAGACAATCCGAGTCTTCGAGCGCCTCATAGACCTTTTGGGGTTCAACACAAGAGACAAACGCATGATGTTCACAATAGTTAGCTAATTGTCTACGAGTGCTTACCCCCTTTCTTAGGCTTCCAACCACGTTTTCCATGAGATGGCCTTGGGTGGTGAGTTTGGAAGCAATCTTCGCGGCACGACGCTCTAATTCCTCCTCGGGAGTGGAAGGAGGAAGGTTAACTTGATCGTCTTGAGCGCTGTCTTGAGCTTGCTCATGATCTTGAACTTGCTCGAGGGGGAGAACTTGACCTTGGGCATCATTTAGAGGTTCACCACCATCTTGAGGTTGATCTTGCCCTTGGTCTTGTTCAGTAGGGTGAGGGCCTTCACTTTGTTCTTCGGAAGCGTGTGGGTCTTGGGGAGGTGATGGCTCCACTTGAGTGGAGCATTGTCCTTCTCCTTCGGCCACAAGGGGTTCCTCAATGGGTAGGATATGACCAATACCCATTCTTCTTATGGCTTGGGGAGGAATTTCATCACCTATATCACAAGTACCACTTTGCTCCACTTGGGAGCCGTTATTTTCATCAAACTCTACATTACACGTCTGCTCAATGAGTCCGTTGGACTTGTTGAGAACACGGTAAGCATGAGAGTTTGTAGCATAACCAACAAATATGCCCTCATGAGCTCTAGCTTTGAATTTATACAAACGAACACCTTTCTTGAGAATGAAACACTTACACCCGAACACCCGGAAGTACTTGAGATTGGGCTTGTTCCCGGTGAGTATCTCATACGGAGTCTTGTTCAAGCCTTTGCGGAGATAAAGCCGATTGGATGCATGACAAGATGTGTTGATGGCTTTGGCCCAAAAGTTGTATGGAGACTTGAACTCCGCCATCATGGTCCTTGCCGCATCCATCAACGTCCGGTTCTTCCTCTCCGCAACACCATTTTGTTGAGGGGTATATGGTGCAGAATATTGATGCTTGATCCCTTCATCACTAAGAAACTCATCCAAGGTGTAGTTCTTGAACTTGGTGCCGTTGTCACTTCTTATTGTCAAGATCTTTGCATTGTGTTGACGTTGAGCTTCATTTGCAAAGTCGATGACGGTTTGTTGAGTCTCACTCTTCCTCTTGAAGAAGTATACCCAAGTGTATCTTGAATAATCATCCACTATCACCAAGCAATACTTTCTACCCCCAAGACTATCAAAGGATGGGGGCCCAAAGAGGTCCATGTGCAGGAGCTCCAAGGGTCTCTTCGAGTAGATGATAGTCGTGGGAGGGTGAGCCGTCTCATGAAGCTTTCCTTTGATACAAGCACTGCAAACACGATCTTTGGAAAAACTAACATTCGTTAGTCCATGAACATGGTCCCCCTTGAGAAGACTTTGCAAAGATCTCATATTGACGTGGGCTAAACGGCGATGCCAAAGCCATCCCACATCAACTTTAGCCATTAGGCATGTCGCGGTCTTAGTGGGTTGCTCCGAAAAGTTAACCACATAGTGACCATTCTCGAAATGTCCAACAAAGGCTACTTTAAGAGTCTTGCTCCACAAGAGGGCCACGGTATCAATATCAAAGAAGGTGGAAAAACCCATGAGTGCGAGTTGACGAACGGAAAGTAAATTGAACGCAAGGGACTCAACAAGCATGACTTTCTCGATCGTTAGATCATGAGAAATGACAACCTTGCCAAGACCCAATACCTTAGAATGTGAGGCATCACCCCATTCGACATTGGTGGGCATAGATGGGATCTTGTGCACGTCCACCACCAAGTCCTTGCTCCCGGTCATATGATTTGTTGCTCCACTATCGAGCAACCATGATCCTCCACCGGAAGCAAACACCTACAAGAGATCAATGCTTGGTTTTAGGTACCCATTGAGTAATGGGTCCTTTGATGTTAGTAACAAGGGTCTTAGGAACCCAAATAGACCATTCAATGTACTCATAAGGAGAACCAACAAATTTAGCATAAACATGCCCATCACTAGCACGTCACAACACATAAGAGGGGTTAAAGTCGCCGGCTTTGTTGGGAGAGATGGCGTTGCGCTCTTTGGCTTCACCACTCTTCCCATTGTTCTTCTTCTCCTTAGGAGCACCTTCTCCCTCCTTCACAAAGGTTTGCACGAGCGGAGGAGGTCGATTGGTCTTGCTCTTCTTTTCCTTGTTCTTCTTCTTGTTCTTGGACTTGGGTGCGAACCCAACTCCCTCCTTGCCCACAACTTCCTTTTGATTGCTCAAAAGGTCATTTAGGTTCTTCTCGCCTTGTATGCATGATACAAGACCTTTCTCGAGTTGTTTATTCAACTTGGCATTTTCCTCCACAAGATGCACATGCTCACAACATGGGTTAGTTGCATTTGCATTATCAATTAAGACCATGTGAGGAAATGTGGCCTTTTCCTTGGTTAGCTTAACTTGGAGTTGAGCATGAGACTCCTTGAGGGTGGCATGAGCACCTTTCAAGACCTTGTGGGCCTTTTCAAGTACATCAAACTCCTCTGTGAGTCTAACATGATCAACCCCAAGTTTAGCCTTCTCGTAAGCTAGAACACGAGACACAACAAGAGCATGATCAAGATCTTTCTTTAGTTTAGCATGACCATCATTGTGTGACTCCTCAAGAGCCAAACGATGCCCACGCTCTTCCTCAAGAGCATTAGAGAGATCCGATATCTCATAGGCATAGCCACGACTATGACTTTCCACCTTAGTGATGGTTTCTTCATGAGCCTCGATCATGTCATTGGCTTCACCAAGTTGTTCAAAAGAGCAACGAAATGCTTCTTGGATTTGCCCTTGAGCTTACTCATGAAGGACTCAAATTCATTGATCTCCTCATTAAACCCCTTACCATTATCAAAGTCATCCGTTGAAGGAGGGTTAGGAATGATGGTGGTTTCGATGTTGGGGGTTACCTTGTTGGTGGCCTTAGCCATGAGGCACTTGGCGGTGATGTTCTCGTTAGGTGCATCGAAGAGAGACACCCGAGGAGTTGTGACAACGGAAACGGATGCCATGGCCATTGTTTCACCATCTTCATCATCATTGTCATCCTCACGGTATTCTTCTTGAACCACCAACCCACAAGAAGGAGTCTTCTTGGTGAAGTTGTTCTTGTTGGGGAAGGACTTGGCTTTGTCTTTTCAAATGAACTTGCCACCATTATCTTCCCGCTTCTCGTATGGACAATCCGCGACGAAATGGCTAACATTGCCACAGTTGAAACAAGTTCTAACTCGTTGCTTCCCCTTGAGGCCACTTGAGTTGTTCTTGTTGAAGTTGGGTCTTGTAGTCTTCTTACTCCAAAACTGTCTTGAGGCAAGAGCCATGTGCTCATGATAATCATACTTCGTGTCCTCGGGGTTGCTCTCCTCATCTTCCTCTTCTTCTTCTTCTTCCACACTAACCTTGGCCTTCAAGGCAAGATTGGGCTTCTTTGCCCTTTGGGAATGGAGCACCGCATTGTCAACGGTCTTGTCCAAGATGCTCATTGCAATAAACTCATCCAACACTTCACTAGAGGTCATGGAGTGGAAGTCCGGTCTTTGGCGAATGACGGAGGACATGGCCTTGTTGTAGGGCATCATGGCCTTGTTGTAGGGCATCATGGCCTTGAGGAACTTGCGCTTGATCCAGTTGTCATCCGTGTCCTTGCTTCCATGATCTCGGATTGCGACCGCGAGTTTGGTCACTCTTCGAAAGAGCTCACGAGGTTCTTCATCCTCTTTCATTGCAAACTCATCGGCTTCATCTTGCACCACTTCATAGTTGGAGCTTTGAATGCTAGCACTTCCTCGATAGAGACGCTCGACACATTTCCATGCTTCTTTAGCCATGGCATGAGGTTGAAGATGAGGGAGATCTTCGATAAGGATTGCATCTTGGATGATGAAGAGAGCACTTTCAATGAATTGATTGTCCACTTCTTCTCGAGGGGTGAAGTTGCTTGGATCATGAGGATAGAAACCTTCTTCAATAATTCTCCAAAGGTTAGTGTTCACATGTTTTAAGTGACGCTTGAAGCGATAGAGCCAAGCATCAAAATCTTCATTTTTCACATATTTAGGAGGAGGATCGGCATGATTCAAATGAGTAGAGGGGATCGGTCCTCTATACACCGGGTGTTCCACATTGGCAAAGATGCCGGTGCCATTTCTACCACTAGTAGACGAACTCTTTTCACTATTAGCTTCCCCCTTGTCGGGGTTAGCATCCGTCACCTTGTTAATGGGATCACCCACTTCCATTGGTGAGGTAGATAGTTTGAGTCCCTCTAGGAATTCAGAAAACATGCTTTTAACCTCGGCTGTCATGGAGATTTTCAATGTGTCTAAAGACACATTGAATTCCTCATGAGAGACCGAGGTTCCCCCTTCGGCCGAAGACGAGACGGGATTCACACCGGAGTGCTCCTCCACACCGTCGTTGTTGTCAACCATACTCTTCGGACGGCAAAGTCCTTAATAAAGAGACAAGGCTCTGATACCAATTGAAAGGATCGATATGGTTAACTAGAGGGGGGGGGGTGAATAGGCAACTAACACTTTTTAGGCTTTTCTTTAACAATTTAAACCTTGCAATGAAATAGGTTGTCTAGATGTGCAACTACGTGGACAACCTATATGATGCAAAGACAATAAGCACACAAGCAAGCAATGGATATAGCACAAGTAAGATTGCAAAAGTAAAGGGACAAGATAACCAAGAGTGGAGCCGGTGGAGACGAGGATGTGTTACCGAAGTTCCTTCCTTTTTGATTTCTGACGAAAAAGGCAGTCATCAGTCGCCCCCTTTCCTATTTAGCTTTTCTTGCTGCCTATTATGAGAATAGGTCCCGGTTCAAGCGGCCCACCTTTCATCATCATCTATACTAGCTGCCACGCACGATCCCATAGGAATGATTTCATCGCCCTAAGAAGCAGAACGCGCCATCACCTACAGCACTTTCCTCTACCGGGGACTTTCACGAAATGAAAACGGGCGGCATCATCGTATGCTCGACATTAGTTGCCCTGGTGTATATCCCGGAGTACTCCTATGGCCGATCTGTCACCCATACATGAAGGCCTTGGCCCCGTCCCGTGTGGAGAATGCCCCCCTTACGGCACGGCTTAGTCTGTTATTTTATTTTGTCAGAGTGGATTCGGACCGCCACTTCTCTGAATGCATGGTTCTTGCCTCCCTCTCTCCTCCCTCCTTGGAGCTCGTCCATTCGTTGGGTGATCCCTTGCTCTCACATTCAAGTGTTTGCTCGTCGTTTAGGCCGGTGAGTGACATTTTTGCTCATTGCAGTCGCCTCCGGGGTTCTTCGCACCTGGGTAGTACCAGGACCCTTGTGCCCCGGACTACACTGCCCGCCCTATGGCCCAAAACTCAAAATGAGCCTTGCGACGAGACGCGGACATTCCTCATGCTGCGGTTCCCTCCGGTCCGTTCCCGGGTTGGGTTAGGGGAAGATCCAAGCGATTGCCTTCGCGGATCCAAACGTGCTACATTAGCAACTTTGGCCTCTATGATTTTGATTACCGAGGGGCTCTGATACCAGTCTTGGTGAAATCGTCAGGGTCACCCGCCTACAGTTTTCGCCATAGAAACTTTACAAGATGAGGATGGTTATGATCCTAAAAGGTATGATGACATATAGAAATTCCAAAATAGGTAAAGTCACCACCATAAGCTGAGGTGAAAGATCGAGTTGTACTTTTCAAAACTCTGCCCTGTTTATTATCTGTGGTGATAAGTTTTACATAAGATCATTTAACGGGATGCACCTTATCATGATGCAGATCTAGATCACAAGTAAGCAGTGATGCGCGAGACAGCTCTATCTCTTTTCACAAGTACAGATGGCCATCAAAGATTAGCAAAGCTATACCAAAAATAGGTTCACGTAAGAAAGTGCCTATTAGTTTGCGTAGGAATGCCCGTTTTAGTTTACGGAAGAGTGCACGTAGAATAACAAAAGGGGTTATTCATGTGAAAGCCAGTTTCAACAATACCGAAATCATAACATTAACATTTCTATATTCGAATTTGAGATATATATACCGGACCTGAGTAGTAAGTGTTGACTCATGCGAGTCACTCCTTCTTCGCTTTGACTTCTTGGCTGGCTTGATGCTCAGTCTGGCCAATGGGATGACCCCCTTTTCTCTACTTTGTTTAGCTTTGCGAATGAGAAAGGTTCTTTTAGGCGACTTCGAACCCCATATTCATACCACTTTCCCACCTATGTATTATTTTTTAAAAGAAAACCGTAGGAATCTCTCCGAGGGTAGTAGGTCAGGGGAGCACCTTCCCTTTGCCTTATGGGACCCTCGATCATACTCTTTTCTGATAGCCAGAAAGGAATGACCTAACTTACCACTGAGTAGGCACCCTTTTTCTTTTCCTTCTAAACTAGCTGCTCTCGCTCTACCAGTTCATACTGAACTTTCACTTTCATTTATTTCATTTATAGGCGGGCTTGATTTTTCGATTTGCATTATCCATTGGATCCAAATCCATATCATAATCCTGATATTTACTAAGTCCAATTTGAGAATACTTTTTTCTTTTTGAGTCCCTTTAATTGACATAGATACAAGTACTCTACTAGGATGATGCACAATAAATAGTCAGGATAGCTCAGTTGGTAGAGCAGAGGATTGAAAATCCTCGTGTCACCAGTTCAAATCTGGTTCCTGGCACAGAACGAACAATCAATGCCTTTTCGGGAAAGAAAAGGGCCACATATTTTTTATAGGGAAAAGCTTTTTTTAAGGGGAAGAATCATCAACAAAAAATCTAGGAAAGAACAGCGAAGGAAAAACGTGAAAAAACAAGTGTTTTCCCGGAACGGAATAGCGGAAATTCCATACGTTGATCACCAATGTTGCATGTCTTTCCTTAAGCTGGAGTACTTTGAGTTAGAAGGCCTACTTTATTCATCCTTTTAAAGCCTACTTATTCGTCTAGCTATTTCCAATTCTAATAAATAACCCGATCATATCATATCTTGGAAAACCCTAAGACTACCCAAGGCTGTACCCTAAAGTGTTACCTATAGTCTATACTTGTGTATACGTTGCCTTCTGGGGTGGCAAGCTAGAACCAAGTTTTCTAGGTATCAATTCCAATTTAAGTCAATGATCCTCATTTTCTCCAACATTAAGAAGATTATTGGTAAGGTGACCAACCATCACGCAGGATTCCGGGTCGGAGTAGCACCTCTTGCCTGATATATACAGGTCGTTACTGGCGATTCGTTTGTGACCTATGGTGTTCAATTGCCCATTTGTTCCCTCCCCCTCGGGACGGGTCAACCTACTTTGCCCGCTCAGGCGCTCCAAAATGCTCTGACTAGACCGCCGACACCCATGATTTGTCCATCATTCAAAATGGCATTTCGTAAGGGCTCATAAGGTAGGAGGAATCACAGATCCTCCATGCACTTTCGCCTAGAGTTAGTTTTATTTTTCACTACTGTCTGAGTGGTGGCTAAACCCTGAAACTTTTCCTTGAAATGAAATGAAGATCTAACTTTATTCCTGTAGTGGTTTCCGCAAATGTAGATAATCTTGTTGATTAACACCCACTTTCCATACCCTGCAATTCAGAGGCCATCACCTCTGGTCTTTTAGTAACATATCAGTAAACAAGGCTCTCCTCGTGTAGCTTTTTGTTCTCGAGGAAGAAAATCTCATTGATTACTTAGAATGCCGGATGAAGCAAGTTACAACATTGGTTCTTTCGTGATTCACGTATATTGGAAATCTCTTTCTTTAGGAAATGGGATGGCATTCAATTCTAACTTAGGGATTCTCTTCTTCCTCAAGCGTAGCCGTATTAGTTGGATCCGGCATCCTTTCGACTGGAGATACCCTAGCATTACCGGCTTCCCGGCATACTGGCAAGTTTACTTGACTCACCCATTCTTGAGCCTGGCCACTACTTTGTTTGATTTCCTTGTCACTGTAGTAAGCAAGCGGCACCTATTTATCTACTTCCCTCTAGCATCACTCATCCTTACGGCACTAGTCCATCCATCCCTCGACCGAAGAGAGTCTTCCTCCTCACGGAACTAGGGTTTGGTTTCATAGACAAGACTTTCGAGCGCGACGTTGCGCACATCCTCTTGCTTGGTATCTTTTCTAGTGTACATCACATTCATTTTCCTTTCCATTCATTTTCCTTTCATGTAGATATGATAATCTTTGTGGCATCAACCTCATATAGGAGCTGCCAGTAGTACTTTCGCGGGATTTTAAAGCAGGCAAACTTATGATGCGAGTCTAGTTAGAATAGAACCAGTGCACTCTGAAATCCGAACCAACCAATACGCTTCGCTTTCCTCTGCTCGTATAGACTCCGTTCGTGTTAGGACATCCATAGCCAATAGTAATAGTAGCTAGTAGCTTCGCCCCCCTTGCCCTCGGAAAGGTTCTCATTCCTCACTGGATCTAGTTGACTTGCTGCTACAGCAATCAATCTATCTATATGTTCCGGACGGAAGAGAGAGTTTCCTACATTCCCATTCCCATGAACTGAACATCGGGTACCAACGATCTTGAATCCCGTGCTGAAACCTACAGATATGCACCTGTGCGGACCAACCTGGCAATCCTCCTGTCTATTCTTTCTATCTGGACTAGCGCTTCCCACTGGAGCTTACTACTTGACTAGAGCACTTGAACTTGTTAGTTTCATTAGTCAGTTTCCTAGCATAGCAAAGTGAGTTTCCCATCAACGGATTATCATCCTGTTGTTTCCATGAACATCAGGTACATATATGAACCTGTCAACGGAGCGGAACATATGATATGAACCAAGTAGATTCGTCTTTTTGCTCGTAACGTTAGTAGTTACTCGCTCATTAGTAGTGAACTATGATCATTTGTGAGGAGTATGTTTTCAACTCTATGTATGTCAATTCGAGAGTAGAGCGATCTATGTCAACCAAGAGCAGAACTCTCTCTATTTCCGGCACAGGCTTTCTTTCAATCAAGAAGAAGATTATTTCAGATTTTATCACTATCCGGACTGCTATCTACTATCTACCTATCTAGCTACCCGGGCTTGTTGTGAGGCGGGACCCAACCCTCCTCTTCACTCCACTGCTTCAACAGAAATGGATCCATCATCTGCTACCCATGAGTAATAACGTTACGAATCTACCACTGATCCCGAGGGCAAGTATGAAAAAGAGAGTCAAGCAAGGTTGGATTCGTATGTTCCATTTGAGTAAGCCTTTGATGCCCTGCGCACATAGCTTCTTGCATGCCCGATGGCAGGACAGATCTCCCAACCTGGAGTATATTCCCGGCCCCATAGCTTAGCTTAAGATCTTCGTATTTCAAGTCCACCGGCATGGGACCTAACCTTGGGAATAAGCCCCGCCCTGTCCTCTAAGATATGAGATCCACCCACACCCAAACCTGGAAAAGTGGCAGGCTCTAGTCGAACTCCATACCAGAAGAGAAGAGAACCCTTTCTGTTGGAAGAAAGAGAAAAGGGGCCGGGCTATGCACTTCAAGAGAACCAACCCAAGAAGCACTCAATAAACTATTATATATAGTCCTGGCCAAGAGAAGGCCACGAGATCAAGCTAGCAGGAATGGGTACTACATCACCAAGAAAGATCGATGGAAAGGGATATGAAACTATTTTAGATGCACGCTCTAGCTCTAAAGCAAGCTTATACGCACTCATAAAGGTGCCGTCTACTGCCGTGAAGATAAACCGATTCTCTGACCATCCCTCGAGATAGCCTTTGATTCTCTTTAAGGATCGGGAGCCATATAAGGATGAATTAGCCGTAGGATATGATTCCTTCTTGGGAAGGGAATAAGGGGATCGAGAATGATGCTGCAAACAAGATAAGGGATTCACCAAGGCAGTATTACTATGGAAATGGTATAGAGCTAGCCCAGAAAAGAGAATCCATGGCATGGCTATTCACTCAATCAAAAGAGAAGGTCATAATCTGGAAACTATTCCAACACAGAAGGGTTCTACGCTAGGAATCACTAAACTAGACGAGCACTTCTCAAGTGCCAGCTAGGAAACTGTCTGTACTGTAAACCAACCTTGTCCCCACCCGTAGAGAACTTTTAGTAGATGGAAGCGAGCTCCCTAGTCCTATTCGACCCACTTAGAATTCCCTTATGTGAATCATTCATGTAGCATTGATATACGAGAATTCGAGATTGCTCCACCGGGCCTGACTAGTAAATACAGTATACGGGGAAGAGAGTCTTCTGAACCTGAAACCTATGAAGCAAGGAAATCACTCTACTATGCAAGCTATTCCACTGGAAAGGACAGGTTTCTAAAGGAATGGGATTAGTACTACTTAATTAAGGAAGGGATGAGTGCTGTCTTCCAGGCAGGGGTTCTAGCAACTAAAGCAGTGGAAATGTTCTCGTTCTCTCATGCTTCAAAGCAAAGAGTTGTGCCTGGCATTCCCATTTGTCTCTCTCTATCGAAAGCTAGGTCAAAGGTGCTTGTGCTCGAAATGCAACATCACTCACTTGGTCTAGTGGGTCGGGGTTCATCAAGCTTTTCATCTCCTGAAGCCACAAGTCTAGTATAGAATCTGCTCTTTAAGGTCGAGAATCTGCTCTAGAAGGTCGATTAGGCCTTGTCATCATGTCATCGCACTCCATTGGTATCAAAGTTCTTGGCCCTTTTCTTATATTACTTTAATTATATTATAGAAGTGTGCCCGGTCTTGTCTCAGCATTCGAGGTTGGATGTGTTTCCTCAGTCATCGTTCAAGGAAAGCAGAGGCCCTCGCGGAAAGATCAAATAAAATGAAAAGCACAGCCGCCTCTACCTAGAGCAAAGAAGCTTTGCCAGTCGTATCACCGGATTCACGATAATCAACTTTAAGGTCCTGACTCTCAAATCGGATATCTCTTTCGTTCACAAGAATTGCTTATTATGTATGGTTTGTGATTTGAAATTCTTTCTATTTACTATTTTGATGGAATTCATGAATGAGTAGATCAAAGAAAAGAAAGCAAAGCATTCACTCCTAAACTAAAGAACTAATCTACTAAGCTAGCCTCCCGTTATGCGCCAATGCTTGAACAGGACCGTTAACCTTTACCAAGCTAGTTTCCTATAGTTGACCGATACAGTTCGCAAGGCGGATGTGACCGATGGATTTGAAGAAGGAACTCATTTTTTTACTAATTCAGACCGTTTACCAGAAGAGCGGTATGGTTCAGAAGAGGTACTCATAATACAGATATCGTTTAACGAATTGCCTGATCGATTACCAATTCATTAAGCCTACCTATACCTCCTAAGGTTCCAGCCTACCTGTCAACCTGCTCTGACATACCCTTCTAGCTCACTTGAAAGGAGAGTTGTTGCTACTGTATGAAAGTCTCGATTAAAGAAAGGGATAAAAAGACATACATTCACTCGGTTTTAGCGTAGTTTTTATGTTTCCTTCCATTCATAAGAAGAAAGAGGTTATCTTTTAGCTCTGGGTCCGACTTATAAATAGGGTACTTGACCTTCGGATCGAATCAGGCTCTCCTTGGGATAAGCCAGAGAATGGATCAGCCGGGCGAAGTAAGTGATAGGATCTCCAGGATTCTAAATTCCATGCCCGGGGAAGTCTAAGAGGATAAAGGAGGATGTTCCCTGCAGGGCATTTCGCGGGGTTAGGATGTGCATGTTTACCAAATGAGCGGAAGACTTGACACGAGCCAATGAAGCACTGCTAAGGCGCTCCGGCTTTCCCCTGTTGAGTCGCTCTTTCCTGACCTTCTAAGTGAGTTCTAGTTTGAGCTGGCATAGTTTGTTCCGCTTGTAGGCCAAGGTTTAGAATCCATACAGAATGGACGAGGAATTGAGGTAGGGAAAGGAAAGGTAACACCCAAAGCATCAAATGGACACGAATACATCTTAGTGGTTATTTCTTACTACCCCAAATGGGTTGAAAGCGGCATCTTATCGAACACTGACATCGGAAAAAAGTGGCCAACTTGAAAGAAAAGAGAATCCGCCTTTCTTTTCAAAAGAAACTACTGGAATGAAATCAGCTCCGGGTAGAGATGGAGGGGGCTTCGTAGCTTGACTTTAATGGATCCCTTGCTTCATAGAATAGATGGCTAAGCTGTCTTCTTTCCCCTTCTTATTAGTCTCATATCTTCTATCCATCGATTAGTATGAATGAGATCATCTATTTCCTTCTCTTTGGCGGATTCAATCATGCCTTGGATTTCCTTCTTTAAATGGCCTTTCATGCTTACTATAACTAGTTATTTCGGTTTCTACTGGCTGCTTTAACTATAACCCCAGCTCTATTTATTGGCTTGAACAAGATACGTCTTATTTGAAATGAATCTTACGAATTAGTAAGAAAAAGGTAATCGTCTTTTATTTAAAAGACCTTGAGTTATAAGCTGCTGCTTCGAGACTCAACTCACCATGTCTGCTGGGAGGAGGAAAGGTAGGACAAGTGTACGTGTTGATTCCACCCAAACCTTTCCGATGCGGACCCCCTCTTAATAGAACGGCTCTCCTACGACTCAAATCAACCAAAGAGAAACGTAGAACAACGCCGACTTCAATAGTCTCCGAGGGGCACCGAATCATCTCGTGCCTAGTGATGAAGTATCTGAGAAACTCAAGGCACACGATTAGTCCGCAAGAGCATTGTCATCAATCACCAAAACACCCAAGGGCTAAATGTGACCTTACACAAGTTCTATCGACCACCGATACAACTCTACGCATGCTTAGCGTTCGCTTTACCTAGAACAATTATGAAACTAGAAGTACTTTGTAGGTGTGAAAGGATAGGTTTGCAAGATAATAAAGAGCATGTAAATAAAAAGTAGGGGCTGCTTAGATAAAGAAGCAATAAAGTAAATATAGCGAGTGTGGAAAAGTGGTGGTAGGAGTTGTGAAATTGTCCCTAAGCAATTGACCACTTTACTAAACCGATAGCAAGTTTTATGTGTGAGAGGCATAGGCTAACATACTTTCTCTTCTTGGATCATATGCACTTATGATTGGAACTCTAGCAAGCATCCACAAGTACTAAAGAGCATTAAGGTAAAACCCAACCATAGCATTAAAGCATCAAGTACCCTTTATCCCATACGTCACAACCCCCTTACTCGGGTTTATGCTTCTGTCACTCAAGCAACCGACTATAAGCGAATCATGAATGTATTGCAACACCCTACAGCGGGAATCCCTCACGCTTGTGCGACACGGAGGGCACAATAGGACAGCAACATAACCACAAGCAAATTAAACCAATCATAGTAATTCATCAATCACCGGTAGGACAACGAAAATCTACTCAGACATCATAGGATGGCAACACATCATTGGATAATAATATGAAGCATAAAGCGCCATGTTCAAGTAGAGGGTACAGAGGGTTGCGGGAGAGTGGACCACTGAATATAGATGGGGGAAGGTGATGGAGATGTTGGTGAAGATGGCGGAGGTGTTGGTGTAGATCGCGGTGATGATGATGACCCCCCGGCGGCGTTCCGGCGCCACTGGAAGCGAGGGGGAGAGAGCCCCTCTTCTTCTTCTTCTTCCTTGACCCTGTCCCTAGATGGGAGAAGGGTTTACCCTCTGGTCCATGGTCTCCATGGCGTGGGAGGGGCGAGAGCCCCTCCGAGATTGGATCTGTCTCTCTGTCTCTCTCTATTTCTGCGTTCTCAGATTCTGCCCTTTCACCGTTTCTTATATATCCGGAGATCCGTAACTCCGATTGGATTGAAACCTTCGCTCAGATTTTTCTCCGAAAATTAGCTTTATTGCAGCAAAAGAAGAGTATCAACCGCCTTACGGGGTGCCCATGACGGTCAGGGGGTGCCTGCCCCCCTGGGGCGTGCCCCTGCCTCGTGGCCCCCTCGGGCACCATCTCGCGTTGATTTTTCTTCCCAAAAATCATAAATATTCCAAAAATATTCTCCGTCCGTTTTTATCCCGTTTGGACTCCGTTTGATTTGGGGTTTCTATGAAACGTAAAACATGGAACAAATAGGAATTGGCACTGGGCACTGGATCAATATGTTAGTCCCAAAAATAGTGTAAAAAGTTGCCAAAAGTATATGAAAGTTGTAGAATATTGGCATGGAACAATAAAAAATTATAGATACGACAGAGATGTATCAGTTACTTGCTCGAGATTTAATCGTCGGTATCATCATACCTAGTTCAATCTCGTTACCGTCAAGTCTCTTTACTCATACAGTAATGCTTCATCCCGCAACTAACTCATTAGTCACATTGCTTGCAAGGCTTATAGTGATGAGCATTAACGAGAGGGCCCAGAGATACCTCTCCGATACACAGAGTGACAAATCCTAATCTCAATCTATGCCAACCCAACAAACACCTTTGGAGACAACTGTAGAGAATCTTTATAATCACCCATTTACGTTGTGACGTTTGATAGCACACAAGGTGTTCCTCCGGTATCCCAGAGTTGCATAATCTCATAGTGTGAGGAACATGTATAAGTCATGAAGAAAGCAGTAGCAATGAAACTATAATGATCATAATGCTAAACTAACGGATGGGTCATGTCCATCACATCATTCTCCTAATGATGTGATTCCGTTCATCAAATGACAACACATGTTTATGGTTAGGAAACATAGCCAACTTTGATTAACGAGCTAGTCAAGTAGAGGTATACTAGGGACACTATGTTTCGTCTATGTATTCACACATGTACTAAGTTTCCGGTTAATACAATTCTAGCATGCATAATAAACATTTATCATGAAATAAGGAAATAAATAATAACTTTATTATTGCCTCTAGGGCATATTTTCTTCAGAGAGGTCGAGGGGTCGTCGGTCGCTAAGGGGATAGATGGTGGAGCCAGTGGGTCGGGGGGTCACCAGTCACCGAGGGGTTAGGGGGTTCCTCGGTGTTGATGGAACCCTAAATAGCAAGTATCGTTGGTGCGAGATACATGTGCATGTCGGTGTCGAACACTACATCCACGTCCCACAAGTGACACCGGTGTCCTGCGTCCCGCAACAACAGTTCTCAACGTCGATGGAGGTCGAACACCATTGCGAATTTGTCTGGCAGCCTCCGCGATGACGATCAAAAGCCAAGTATTGAAACTTGAAACACCCAAACTGACTCAAGTCGGTTAGGTTGTTTGAACTTTCAAAACTTTGATTTAATCCTAATTGCAAAGGCTGCCAGACAAATTTTCCAAGGTGTTCGACCATCATCAGCCGGGACACCGGGCGCTGGCATCACTTGTGGGACGTGGATCTAGTGTTCAACACCGAGCTGTAAGGGCATATTTCTCGCTATGTGGTTTTGGTGATTGATGACAATGCATTTGCGGACTAATCATGTGCATTGAGCATTTCAGGTATCTCATGTCTAGGCATAAGACAATTTGGTGCCCCTCGTAGCCTAGTGAAGATGATGTTTATCTATGTTTCTTTTCGGTGGATTTGAGTTGTAGGAAAGCCGTGCTATTAAGAGAGGGTCCGCTTCAGAAAGGTTAGGGTGGAATCAACACGTACACGTCTGTTCCTTTGCACCACCTTTCCTTTGCTTCTTTGGAGCATTGAACATTTATCCGTGTCTTTACAAAATGAAGTGCTCCAAGTGCTATTGTGCTGTGGCGTGCCGTAGTACTGCTCAAGGGAGCAGTAGTACTGCAGTGGCCCATGGTAGTACCGGCCAAGGAAGCAGTAGTAACCCGCTATGCGGTAGTACTGCTCCTTATGAGCGGTAGTACCGTGGCCTCTAGCCCACCACACTGCCGTGCGCGAAAGTAGGCGCGGAAGTAATTTTGTACATCCACGCCCTACGTGGTAGTATCGCTCCCTGCATGCGGTAGTACCATGCTAGATTTTCGCACATACCAAAACTCAGCAGAAGTAGCCATGGATGTAATTTTATTAGTCCGTGCCTTCACAGCCTAGTCAAACCCTGCCTTGTGGTAGTACCGCAAGGACGCGCGGTAGTACCTCTCCGGTGATTCTACCTCTCATTGCTTTAACACAACAGGGCTTCGTCTCGTCTTTGTCGCGGGAGCGGTAGTACCGCACCATCGAGCGATAGTACCGCAAGGCCTTGTGGTACCACAAGTCGGTGCAGTAGTACAGCATGTCGTGGGCTGAGTTAGTGGGTAACTGAAAGCACAAGTGCTCCCTGGGTGGTTTTGGTAATTAATGTCAACATATCTCTTATTGGACTAACACTTTTACCTAGTATGTTTCAGACAAGTTCAACAATGGAGTGGCATGGACTAAAGGATGTGGAACCCCTGTCAGATTTCGGGTTCCGGCAGACCCTCTAGATTCGAACATTGGGTGCGCGCGGAGATTTCGCCCTCTACCTACCTGCACCTCATCGCCTCGCTAGGATCTAAGCTATGAAAGGAACAACACAAGAGACACATGGTTTATACTAGTTCGGGCCACCATTATGGTGTAATACCCTACTCTAGTTTGTGGTGTGGTGGATTGCCTCTTGGGCTGATGATGAACAATACAAGGAAGAACAGCCTCGCGAGGGTCTGTTCTTGGCTGGTGCAATGAACTGCTCGGGGGAGTTCAGTCGCTCTCTCTCTGTTGGTTTCTAGATGATGATCTCTATCTTCCCATCGATCCCACCTTATGGGTGGCTAGTCCTATTTATAGGCAAAGGCCCTGGGCCTCTTCCCAAATATTAAGCGGGAAGGGCGCCAACAATTGGCCATTTTGAAGGGGAACATCTAGTACACTTATCCTGACTAAAGTTGGTCCTCGCCTGCCAAAGGCTCTGGTGGTGACGCCGGCTTGGCTCCACAATGACCTCCTTCCTGCCGTTGCGATGGTCTTGGCTTGTTGCACCGAACCGGATGCCTTTGCTTGATGCTCTCGCCTGCGCTTGCTCCCTTTGCACCAAAGAGGAAAGGAGGACACTGCGCGGGCTGGCGCCCACCTGGCGCCCTTGGTCGTCATGGCTTGCGTCATGGGCACCTCATGAGGTACCCCGCCTTGATCTCTCCGCCTCCTCGCGAGCCAGCCTAACGAGGCCGTGCTTAAGGAAGCTTCTTGTCATCCACCCCGCGAGGCTTGGCCCCTCGCGAGGGTCTTGAGCTCATGCTGATGAAGATGGGCCATGCTGGGCCACCCCTTGAGCCACGCCGTAGGCCGCAGGTAGGCAAGTCTAGGGACCCCCGTTCCCAGAACACCGACAGTAGCCCCCGGGCCCAAGGCGCGCCCGGACTTGGCTGAGTAGAGAAGCGAAGGGGCAAGTGCGAAGCGCTGTGGGCCCTAACAACCTGAGGCCTCGGGCGCCGCGTGGCGGTTGGTTGGACATGGGTGCCCTGCTCCCCCATGACGCCTCAGCAATCGCACGACTTGAGAAGTCCCTGTATGCAAAAATGGGTCATGATTACCTGCGATCGTGGAAGCCGATGGTTGGCCTCCTCCGACTATAAGTACGGAACGACGCGAGCCATTCCAGTTCATCTTCCTCTACTACTCCTCCTCTTCTCCCTCCTTGCTCCACCTTTCCAAAATGGCTCCGGTCCGCCGGTTCTCTGTAGAAGAGAAAGGAAAGGCCCCCCGAGAGGGTCCTGACCCGCTTCCGCCGAAGAAACGGTTGGTCCTCTGCCGCCGAGACGAGGGTGCACGGCAAGAGGTGTCGAGGCCCTGGTGCGAGAGGCCGCCACCAGGGTTCCCGCTGCCTTTGTACGCCCACCTTGAGGGCCCTGCAGGAGTTGATGTCAAGCACCATGGACGACACCGCCACCGGCACCGGCGGGTCACGACGGTGCGCGTTGTCCCTCCTGGAGTTCACGCCGAGGGCTCCTCCCGAGAGTTTGTGCTCCACGCCGCCATGCCCCCTCGATCTTGGGTTCGCCTTCCTCCTTCCTTCGACTTCGAGATTCCGCCAAGGGGGCCTTTCAGGCTCTGGCTGCAGCACGCCGACTGCCAGACTCCTGCGACCGAAGCGGATGTCGAGGTCATTGCTCCAGGCAAAGTCTTCATGACCCGGGGTTGGGGCGAGATCGCCCGGGTCTGCCCATCGGAGGGGGCCCTCGTGATCCTCATGGATTACGATGGCGCCTCCTTGATGCTCTTCAAGGCTTCGACAAGGAAGGACGCCGGCTGTAGTGATGTCCCAGAGGCAGCGGCCGAAGCTCTGGAGCGGCAGGGACCAGGCCTGTCGTCGCCCGTTCTTCCAGCAGTTCCTCTGATGGCAGCGGGCGCGACGGAATGTCCAGCGACTCTTCCGGACTCTTCCTGACTCTGCCGACGAGCGAGACAGCTACGAGCCTCCGAGGTCGCGCCGTGCCCGAAGCAGAGCCGACGCGCCCGGCGGTCGTCGCGGCTAATCTGGATGAGGTTGGCACTGTCCTTGCGCGGCCCACTGTTGATGATGGCGTCTTCCGTCGTGGTTCCTGTAGTTAGGATTCCTTAAGATTCGCGTCTTTTGTCCCTGCGAGTAACCAAGAACACACCCCGCGGGGGCTTGTAAGGTGCCTGTAGTCCCTTTTGTTAATATGATCCTTATCGTGAGGCAGTGCAAGATGCTCGTCCCGCCTTAGCTTAGTTCCTCCTTTCGAACCTCGCGAGGGCTTGATGCTCTGCGCCGATAGGTCCCGGTCCCAAGGCAAGCTTCAGCCGTCGCTGGTATGCCAGGTCGTGATGCCGTGGTCAAGGCCAGGAGGTGAGCGGCCCGGGGTCCAGTAAGAGCCCCTGAGTCGTGATTCTCAGGAGGTCCCCTTTAGCGCTCAAGCAACCATCGTTTGGTGAGAAAGGAGTGCGACGTTGCTAACACGGAATTGCATTGGATGCGGGGACGATGCTGCGATAGCTAGTGTTTCCGGAGGGTGACTTATCTCGAGAGTCAGGAACCGCTTCCTGGTGTGGCGCTAGGTCAACGCATTGGCCGGCGAGGGGTTGCCTGGCGAGGTCCCCGCATGCCTCTTCCCTCTTGCCTTTGCTCCCCTTTCTGCTCTATGTCCTCGGGTCCCGGCCCTCAAGCGGGTCTCAGCCGTCGCTGGTATGCCAGGTTGCGATGCCGTGGACAAGGCCAGAGGGTGAGGGCTGGAGAGCCAGTAGGAGCCCATGAGTCGCAATGCTCAGGTACCCCCCCTTTAACGTGCAAGCGGTTCACGCGAATGAGGGTGAAGAAGACGCCGTGAGGGCCCTGCCTGGTGCTGCTCCTCGAAGGGATCCTGTAGGCCCACCACAAGAAGAACAAGAGTCCGCTATGACAAGCGGCGGTCAGCCGTTGGTTGCCTTGGAAAGTTAATGAGGCACTGAAGGCCTGACGAGGTGGCACTCTGCAGGGCTGCCGCGGCCAGAGCTCAGCCATTCAGGTTTTTCGGTGTTGCAGGGACGGACCCATGCGCAAGCGTCGTGCCGCTGGGGAGCAGCTCCATCAGTTGGTGCCAGTTGAGCGGGCAACTAGGTCAAGCACGTTAATCACGAAGAAGCGAGTTCATTTAGATAGATGTGGAAAAAGGCAAACACCGCTGGGTCAGGCCCGAGTGGCTTGGGGATAATGCAGCCTGAGGGGCGCCCCCAACAAAGCAAGCTAAAAACATGAACAAAAGGGATACATGCTGCAGGGACGGACCCACGTGGCCTAGGAATAATGCAGCCCTGGGGGCGCTCCCAGCTAGAAACGAAACTTGAAGGATGTCACCTGATAGCGTTGAAGGCGAAGGGGTGTTGAAGTAGCGGACGTTGTGGGCTGCAGAAACCGACCCTCACGAGTCCCCAGGCCCAGGAGCCTCGGGAGGTTCCGGAGGCGCTGGTGGCTCCCTGTGGACCATCCCCATCTCCGCCAGGACTGCGGAACACCTGGCCTCCTGAGCCTCTAGGTGTCGGATTTAGGGTTCCGGCAGACCCTTGAGGTTCGAACAGTGGGGTGCGCGCGGAGGTTTCGCCTTCTACCTACCCATTCCTCACCGAATCGCTAGGATCTAAACTGCGAGAAGAACAACACAAGAGATGCAAGGTTTATACTGGTTCAGGCCACCATGGTGGTGTAATACCCTACTCTAGTGTGTGGTGTGGTGGATTGCCTCTTGGGCTGATGATGAACAATACAAGGAAGAACAGCCTCGCGAGGGTCTGTTCTTGTGGTGGTGTTGTCCCTTTGGAGGGGTTGATTCTCCATGCCTAGATACTATGGTGGCTAGTCCTATTTATAGGCAAAGACCCTGGGCCTCTTCCCAAATATTGAGCGGGAAGGGCGCCAACAATTGGCCATTTTGAAGGGGAACATCTGGTACACTTATCCTGACTAAAGTTGGTCCTCGCCTGTCAAAGGCGCTGGTGGTGACGCCGGCTTGGGCTCCACGGTGACCTCCATCCTGCCGTTGGACTGGTCTTGGTCTTGTTGCGCCGAAATGGATGCCTTTGCTTGATGCTCTCGCCTGCGCTTGCCCCCCTTGCACCAAAGAGGAAAGAAGGACACTGCATGGGCTGGCGCCCGGCTGGCGCCCTTGGTCGTCATGGCTTGCGTCATGGGCACCTCGCGAGGTACCCCGCCTTGAACTCTCTGCCTCCTCGTGAGCCAGCCTGATGAGGCCGTCCCTCAGGAAGCTCCTTGTCGTCCCCCAGCGAGGCTTGGTCCGTCGCGAGGGTCTTGAGCTTGTGTTGATGAAGATGGGCCGTGCTGGGCCTTCTTTGAGCCACACCGCAGGCCACAGGCAGGCAAGTCTGGGGACCCCCGTTCCCAGAACGCCGACACCAGGATGCTCCCCATGAGGCGCCGGTACACGGCGGCCGCATTCGGCAAGCCGTAGGGCATGCGAACGTAGCTGTGGGGTGGGCCTTCGCAGCGCCCCGCGCGTGAGGGCCAGAAGCGCTCCTGAGAGGCGGCTCGGTTGAGCCCTGGGATGTCGATGCAGACGCGCAGCCCACCATCCTCGCCTGGATGGGGAGCTGCAGCGGGTAAGTGGCGGCTGCCACTCATGACTCTTGACTCCTGCAACTCCTGCGTGATCTGACTGACGAACTCCTGAGGGTTTGGCCCTCCTTGCCTTGCTCCTTCCTGAGGGAAACATGCTTTGAAACACGCCTCCAAGCGGTGCCCAAGCGCCTCCCTCGTGACCTTAGCAAGGTCGGCGGCCCTCCAGGAGGGAGCCCCCGAGCCTTGCTTGATGACGGCGCCAGGCGCGCCTTCCTATGCGACAGAAGGAGGTGCCCCCTGAGCAAGCGCAGACCTTGAGGGGCCTGCCTCCTGAGGGGTTGGGCCTGGCGATGTCTTCTTCTTCTTGGGAGCGGTCTCAGGGAGCCTCCCACTCCCGCGATCTGGGTCTTCAAGTGACGTGGCCTGAAAAGCTCTCTCCAGATAGCACACATCGTCTCTTTCTTCACAAGGCACCGTGATGACTCCACCGCTTCCTGGAATCTTGAGGACGTTGTAGCCGTGATGGGTCATGGCCATGAACTTGGCGAGAGCTGGGTACCCGAGGATGGCGTTGTATGGTAGGCGAATGTGGGCGACATCAAAGTCGATGAGCTCGGTGCGGTAGTTGTTGCGCGCCCCGAAGGTGACAGGGAGGCGGACCTGCCCAATCGGAACCGTGGAGCCATCGGTGACTCCAGAGAAAGGCTTGGTTGGCTGAAGCTGATCGTAAGGCACTTGAAGATTGTTGAATGTCTCTACATGTGACACTCCAAAATTTTAATTTTTGGTTTTCATCAAAAAACTTTGTGGTTTTTGAAAAGAGGCCATTTATTTTTTTTCCAGAAAATCCTTCCTCTTAAAAACTTTCTTTTCTTTGGCAAGGATTTTATTTTTTCTTCAAACTGTGGTGTTTGATCTTTTGAAACTTCTTCTCTGTTGGTTCCCTCTCAAATTATTTTGGGAGTTTAATTTGTTTTTCTTTTAAAAAGAAACTCTATGAAAATTTGGGATTTTCATATCTTGGAAACCACCCATGACTTGGCATTTTTGCCCATGTGGTAAAACCCCTCCAAAACCTCCCCTACTCCTTGTAATCAGCCTAAGTTCTCTGTCCTAGCTAATCCAAGCAAGTTTTGGATTTTATTCTAATTATTTTTCCCCTCAAATCAATTCTGCAAATTATTTTGAGCCTTAGTAATTTTCAAAGCAAGTACCACTTTGCCTTTGAGTTTTTATACCAAACCAACTCTCCTGGAAAGTCCTTTGTACCCACAACCCAGAACCATCTTGATCCACTCCTTCTCTTTTCAAATTTTTCAAAATTCAGTCTCTGCAAGTTTGGACCAGATTTGCGAAATTTGATGAAATTCATATCTACACTCCTCCAAAAATTTCACCAAAAATAATGCAGCCTACTGGAGCAATGAGAAGCCACTCCACCAAAAATCAGCTCAAGGAAAAATCCCCAGAGGCCAAAAACATTCTGTCGAACACCTGAGCTACACTGTTCCTTTGCAAATTCAGAAAATTCAGACTTCAGTGTCATTTTTCGTCCGTCAGCTTCACTCACGCGTTCACAGTGCACTTGGCACGTTCCTCGCCGCCTCTTCCTACTGTCTGGAGCACCACACGCGCACTTGGCCTCTTCCCGGCGTCGGTGGCACGCTGGCCCGCCCTCGCCGGCGTCTTCTGCGGCGTCGGGACCTCCCGTGGCGGCCGACAGGGGACGGAACGGCGGCTCAACGCCGTTCGGCGCCGCCCAACGCCCCTCTGCTCTCCGCGTGGCCTCATGCATGCCAGCGCACGCCCGTGGCACCGTCGCCGTGGCCCGGCAAGCACGGAACATGCTCACTGCCGCCGACGGGCCCGCGCCGCCCCGTTCTGTCGAACTCGCCCATAGCACCAAATCCCAGCCCGATTAGCACCTAAATGGAACCGGTGGACCTCAATGGCGTTGCCCAAGCCCCTAATCCCACTGCCCAACCACAGCGCCGCCGTAATCACTCGCCGGACTTATCCCGTTCGCGGCAACCGCCTCGGGCCGGCTATATATAGCGCCCCTAAGCTCCCTCTCGCCCCCGCACACCTCCACCACCTCACTGGACCCCGACCAGCAACTAGAAGAGCCTCGAGGGGCCCTTCTTCCTCGACTCCGGCCGCCTCGCTCCGCCTTGGCCACCAGCTCGATTCGCTCCGGTGAGTCCGTCTCCAGCGCCCAAACCCCGTCCGTTACCCCCTCTAGCTACCAGAAGCCTAACCCCCTCCTCAATTTGATCTTCATAGCTCTCTCCGACGAAGTCCGCAACCACCCGAGCCGCCATCCGCCGGAGCCAGGCTCGCCGTCGACGTGGTACTCGCTGGCGACCACCACCACCACCAACCGACGCGGAATGGCGCCCTGAACACGGAGGTACCCTCCGACCCCCCTGCCTCGCCGTGGATCACCGTCGGCGACCACCGTGGCTCTCGGGCGCCGACGAGCTTCGTTTCCCCTTTTTTTTGAAAGTTCAAACCTGACAGGCGGGACCCGTTGTCAGCCTCTCTGTCCTTTCTAAACGAAGCGTTTTCTGAAAACGCCTTCTGCCAAATGCGCTTTCCGTTTGGGCTGGCGTAGTTTCTGCCGAAGCGTTTTCTGTTTTTATAAGCTAGCCCCTGGAAATCTTCTGTTTCATTACAGATGAGTCCCTGGACAAAAACCCTTATAACTTTTAAACAGAAAAGTATTTTTGATTGATTCTTTTTCTGTTCTCTTTAAAATTTTGTCTAGTTTTTTATCAAATTTATTTGAAAAATATTTGAAATACTTTTTGTGCACCCCTTGGTATTTACGATAGCGCATATATTTTCTTTATACCGTAGATACCGAAGGAGGTGACGGAGCCGCGAACTTCACCGAGCTGGGCTCCGACTAATCTGAACCAGGCAAGCATGTTTGAACTTTTGATATGATGAGTGTCTTGGCATGTTTTGCATTTAGTTAGTTTCATGGCATGTTGAGGAGCATATCGATGAACGTTATTTTATGCAATATTGAGGTAAGTGAGTTCGATGATCCATAAGTGGATGGATGTGAGTATGAATGGCCATGTGTTGGCATGAGGATGGGTAAGATGGCAGTGTCGTAGCATGCCAGTCTTATGCCAGACTATGTGACTTCAGTGTCAAACCGTATCGGTCCAGTTCCTCTCATTTCCTTCCCTGTACTACCACATGTTTTACGCAAGGAATATGGTTTAGTAAGTTGCAAACCGCTTTCCTGGTACACACCAAAAGGAGAGGCCGTGATGATGGTTCCATGGCCCTGGATTAAAGCCAGTCATCCGGTCAGGGGGCATGGGTGTTTCCGGTTGGGACCGAGAGGGGGGCACCCCTTAGAGCGCGCGTATATAAATTTGATCCCATGCTATTCGAGATTGTTATCTCCCCATCTCAAAAGTTTTTCTTGGACGATGTCTAGGGTGATTCCTAGCATCGAGAGGTAGGATGGGTGTGTACTGGTTAGCTGTGTTTTCTTCCGAAATACCGTAAACGGAACTAGTCCTTCGTGACTACGGAAATCCGTTGGCTGTGGGAAAAATTTTGTACAAACTCTGCAGAGTCATATATTCCTCCAAATAATCTATTCCATGTCCTAGATCGATATTATCTTATCCTGATCAAATGTCAGTTTTGATGACAGAGACTCCGGTGAATCGCATGAGTGCTAAGTCCGGTTAAATGATTATTCCTGTGGATGGACTAACCCATTTATTCTCATGAATTGAACATTATTTATGAGTATTATTTCCTTGCGAATAAAAGCCCTTTCTGCGATGTCGCTCAGACGCCCGACTGTGGCATTGTTGTATTTCACTTTCTTTTAAAGCCCTTTCTGTGATGTCGCCCCGACGTCCGACTGTGGCATATCTTTTAAAGCCCTTTCTGTGATGTCGCCCCGACGTCCGACTGTGGCATTTCTTTTAGAGCCCTTTCTGTGATGTCGCCCCAACGTCCGACTGTGGCATTTCTTTTTAAGCCCTTTATGTGGTGTCGCTAAGACGCCCGACTGTGGCATCATTTCCTTATATTTATTTGTTCACCTTTCGAGGCGTCGCTTCAGACACCCGATCGGTCTTCATTTATGTTTTGTTGGGATTTCAGGCGGACTACCGCCGTTTCCCTTTTACTTACCTTGTTATGCTAATTTGTGAATGTACATTGGTGGATTATTCATGACGCATTCATGCATGCATTTGTTATATCTTACGTCCGAACTGTCTTGCGAGTACTTTCAAAGTACTCACTGGCTTGTTGATTTGGCCAGATGCTGACGAAGGCGATCTCATGGATGAAGAGTTTGATAGAGAGTCCGACACCTAGAGGAGTCCCAGTCAGTCTCGTGCGACCCTGGATTTGGTCACTGTTTTATATCCGCTTCCGCTACCAAATAAATTCATCGAGCCTCACCTCGACGCTCGATGAGATGACAGAATTAGAGTCTTGTATCTCTCTCTCCGCTGTGTTTCTCCACCACCACCCTATCCTCGAGTCAGTAGTATGCCTCCACACCACTGTGTCATGTCCGCCATTATGTATAATTATTGGCGTGCTTGTAATAATTTGGTTGAGCAACCATAGTTCGACCCTGTAATATATTTTATGCTACTGGCTTATTGTATCAAGAATTTGTCTACCAGTGAGGAGGATTTCTCTCATACTGGACTCAAAAGATTGGTTTCTCAATAAATATTTTTATTGGAAAACCGGTTGTGACACTACGGACAGGACGTTGAGCCCTGCCCCACCGTCGATGAGGGTCCTGGTGACTTGCACGTTGCTGATGACTGGGGAGCAAAGCATCGGGAGGACTCCGGCTGTGGCCGCGCACTTGAGCTGATCCGCTGAGCTGAACGTGATGGCGCACGCCGACCACCTGAGGGGGCGCGTGGCTTCGAGCTTGGGGAGGACTGCATTCACTTCGCGGGCGAACTGCTAGAAGATGCGTTGAGAGGCTGGGGCTTGAGCTCCGCCCAGGATGCAGGCGATCACGCGCTGCTCCTGGAAGCCCCAAGCCCGCTCGTCCTGATGATGGTCCTCGTTTCTCCTTGGCTGCGGTGGCATAGGAGGGAGGCCTGCGTTTCCTTGTGGACAATCCTCGCGAGGCTGATCCCTCCAGTCTCCCTCGCGAGGCTAATCCTACCAGCGATCCTCGCGAGGTCGGTCACGCCACCCTTGGCAAGGGCCGCGGTCTTCCCAGCGTCCTGCGTTCCTTCCTCCTCCTCGGCCGTAGCCTCGATCGTTGGGGCGCCGGCCGATCCTCCCTTCTCGCACGGCTCGGAGCTCTTGGCATTCGTTTGTGTTGTGGGTGTGCAGGTCGTGGTACACACAGTACTGGCTGCCCTTGAAGGACTCGAGCTGATCTCTGCCCCGCTTGGTGTCTGGTTCTGCCGCGAGCACGGTAGCCCCCTTGCGCTTCACGTCCTTGGCTTTGGATTTCTTCTCTTCTAGGTCTGCGGCTGGTAGCTCGAGGAGGGAAAGGCGCCCTTCCTCAGCCCTGACACACTTGTTCGCCAAGTTGAACAGCTCCAAGGAAGTGCACAGATCTTCATGCATTGCCAGCTCCTCCTTCATCTTGACGTCACGCACACCGTCGGAGAAGGCCGAGATGATGGCCTCCTCGGTCCCTGTCACACCTAGCTAGTCATGCATTAGAGTGTTGCATCATGTTTACTCATTCATCAGAAACTTGAAATGGGGATGACAGAACCCCCAGTCCCCTCTGAAACCAACTAGGGTTACTAAAATAATTTTTCAATGAACCTGAAATGCCCTTCTAAAATGCCCATCATTTTTGTCTTGGTTCAGAACCTCTGCCAAAAATGGTGCACATTTTCCTAGGCCATCCTAGGGTTTTTGAATTAAATCATAAATATTTGAATTTGAGCATTTAAAATAATATAAAATATTTAAATGCTCAAATATCTCCAAACTAAAATGTTTCATGTTGGAAATAATCCAACTATGGGCCAGGAATAGTTTGGTGATTTTTGAAGTTGCCTAGGTATTTTATTTAATTCAACAAAGTTGCAGTTATATTAAATAAAACAGAAAACAGAAGAAAAAGGGAAAAACTTACCTGGGCTCCTCCCTGTGCGGCCCAGCCAGCTGGCCGGCCCAGCCAGCAACCGACCCAGCCCAGCACTGTAGCCCTCCGTCGTCTTCCTCCCCTCGCCCCGAAGCTGCTGCGTGCTCGCGCGCGCACGGCCGCGCGGCCACCTCCTGCTTGCCGACGACCTCCTGGCCGCGTGGACGACGCCCGCAGCCCGTCCCGATCCCCCCTGCTCTCTCTCACTCTCCCCGGCTCTCTCCTTCCTCTCCCTCGCTCTCTCTCTCACACGGCCGAACACCACCGTCGCCGCCGTTCGCCATAGCAGCCATCTCCGGCCACCCCTCGCTCCCCCGGCTAGCTCAGAAGCTCCGCCACAACTCCCTCTTCCTCCCCACCACTCCACAGCTCCCTGGAGGCCCTGCATCGCCGCCACGTCGCCGTTCCCCTCTTCGGGCTCCGACCACCGTCGCCGTCGAATTCGCCGTCTCCAGCGCGTCCCCGAGCCCGCTTCGACGCCCACTGCAACCGCGGTGAGCTACGCCACCGTTTCCCCCTTCTTCCCTGGTCTCTCCCGACCTCTAGGCCCTAGCCCCACCTCGGCCGAGAGCTCCACACCGCCGACGATGTCGCCGTCGTGGCCACGGTCGCCGTAGCGCCCAACCGAGCACACCATCGTGCTCCACACCTCACTAGGAGCACGTAGCACACACCAACACCTCCCCTAACGCCCTGCAACGCCGTTTCCGACCGCACCCGAGCTCCGGCCGCCACAGCCGAGCTCGCCGTCGTCAACTCTGGCCACCCCGAGCCCAACCACCACCACCAATAGTCGCGGCTCAGCCTCAGCAACACGTAGATGCCTTCCGCCGTCCATTTGGTTGCCGGAATGGCAAAAAGCACTCTCGCCGCCGTCTCGGACCTCGCCGGCGTCATGTCGCCGGTGGGGTTTGACCTGTCCGACCTGGGGTTTGACCCCCCAGGGTCACTGACGCGTGGGCCCTGTCGGCCAGGTGGTTAGGTTAGCGCTAACTACTGTTAGTCAACCCCCCCTGACACTGACAGTGGGCCCCAGCGCCACTAATCCCTAATTAGGATTAATTTAAAACCTGTTTAACCCCCCCTGTCACTGACGTGTGGCCCCCACACGTCAGGTTTGACTTCAGCCAGCCGCAGTTGACCTGCTGACGTCACACTGACGTCAGGCTGACGCAGTAATTGATTTTCTGGATTTAAATTAAATCAGGAAATTCCAGAATATTATTAAACTTCAAAAATTCATAACTTTTATTCTGTAACTCCAAATTGGACAAATTATATATGAAAAATGATCAGAAAAATCCAATCTATCCATCTGTACTATTTTCATGCATGATCAGACAAGTTAAATTGATGTTTTAAGCAGAATAAGGAAAAGCACCTAAAGAGGCCATGTTTGAGTTTGAAATTTGAATCCTTGATTCAAATTTGTTCAAACCCCTCTGGTTTTAGTTGCATTAGCCCAACACACTCATATTGCCATGTTTCATGCATGCATCATATTGTTGCACATTGTTTGGTGATGCTTGTGTATCGATGTCCTTTGCGACAGGTTCTGTCTCCGAGGAGTACCATGATTACCCTAACGAGGAATCATATCCGAGCATCGAACCACCAGGCAAGCAACCAACCATTTGATAATATCGATACAATCCCATGTTCTCGCTCCTGCTCTCTTTTACTGCATTAAGACAACGCGATTCAAACTGCTGTGTGCTACGGTAGTTGAACCCATTTCCTCTGCATGACCTGTCATTGCCACAGTAACTAGATGAAACCCACTAGCATGTGTAGGAGTTGATTGAGCCATATGTATGTGTTGCTCCTACCTTGCTATGCCTGCTATGCTTAGAGTCGTGTCAGGTCTGGTTCATCTGGGTGATGGCTAGAGTGAAATGATTATGTCGGTAATGAGAGTGGTGTGGTGAACACGTTTTGGTAAAGGTATCGATGAGAGGCCATGTAGGAGTACATGGTGGGTTGTTTCATTGAAGCCGACCTTAAGCACTGAGATCTGTATGTGTGATTTAAGATACAGCTACTACCATGCATTGGGCCCTGAAATATGACCCCGCTCGACTTCTTATTCACCCTAGCTCTCTGTCCAGGAGTTGCAAGTAGTTTCTGGTGTTTGTAGCCTACTGGAGGCCGTGGACAGCGCTGACCGTAGGGGTGGGCTGTGATGCGGTAGGTACGTGGCACGGTGTACCGAATACCCGTTAGGTATCTCGGGAACCCTGTTCACATCGTTCGGGGCCGTATGGGAAACCTCGGCCGGACTCCCTGTGGATGGAACCTGAATAGGCGATAAACCTGGACTAGAGGCTTAAGTGTTTAGGTAGGTCGTGGTCTACACCCACGTCGGCTTTCGCTTGAAGTCTGCCGAGCACATGTCGTGTGCAGACGCTAAGTGGTGGAAACATGTATGAAGAAGTACACCCCTACAGGGTTAACATGATCTATTCGAATAGCCGCGTCCGCGGTAAAGGACTACTTGGTTGCCTATACAGTTCATAGACAAGTAAATGGAAACTACTAAAAGCCTCAAGATAAGTGTGAGTGCCGAGGATGGCTCTTCCGTAGGAGGACGGAGGTGGATCCTCGGTAGTGTATTGAAGTGGTGAGTAGCGGACTCGTGTGCGCAAAACCATTTCAAGTTGGAGTATCGTAGGATAGTCTAGCCAAGAGTCAAAGCTAGCTTGCTGCAATAACTCCACCAACCCTTCTTGATACTATGCATGTATGTAGGATCTGATGTAAGTCTTGCTGAGTACCTTTGTACTCATGTTGCTATAATTTACATTTCTTTACAGAAGACGCTGCAACCCCTTCTGATGGGTTCTATGTAGACGTTGACATCAACGAGTAGGCTAAAGACCCAGGTGGTGACCCTGAGCTTGTGATGGACCACGTAGTATAGCTAGGCTTTACAAGCCTCTTTTATTTTACTAGTTGTCTGTACCCAGACAATGTACTTCCGCTGCTGGCTTGTATGACTGTATGACTTGTATGTTGGGTCGTGAGACCCGTACCTTTGTGAATGTTATGTATGGCTCCCTGAGCCTTAAATAAAGTGCTTGTGTCATAGAGTCATGTTGTGATGCTTCGTTGTATTCGCACATATCGAGCATATTGTGTGTATGATTGAAATGCTTGGTATGTGTGGGATCTGACTATCTAGTTGTTTATCTTTAGTAGCCTCTCTTACCGGGAAATGTCTCCTAGTGTTACCGCTGAGCCATGGTAGCTTGCTACTGCTCTGGAACACTTAGGCTGGCCGGCATGTGTCCTTCTTCGTTCCTGTGTCTGTCCCTTTGGGGAAATGTCACGCTTTGAGTACCGGAGTCCTGTTAGCCCGCTACAGCCCGATTTACCGGAGTCCTGCTAGCCCAGTGCTACAGCCCGGACCCACTTGCTGATGACCGACACGTTCGAAGCTGGGTCATGGATGCCTGTCCCTGTAAGTCTGTGCCGCTTTGGGTTTACGACTAGTCATGTCAGCCCGGGCTCCTTATCATATGGATGCTAGCGACATAATCATATACGTGAGCCAAAAGGCGCAAACGGTCCCGGGAAAAGGTAAGACGACACCCGTGGGAATACCGTGCGTGAGGCCGCAAAGTGATATGAGGTGTTACCAGCTAGATCGATGTGACATCGAGTCGGGGTCCTGACAGCGTTGGCATCAGAGCCGGACTGCCTGTAGGTTCTCCAAGCCAAACTGGTCGATGTTGAGTCTAGAAATTCTTTAGTTATATGTAGGGGAATTGTTTGTGGGATGGAACGTAAGGCTCTTTTACTCCTCTATCTTATGACATTCTGATCTGAGTCAGTCCATTCTTCCACCGGGGGTTAAGGAATTAGGATCTGTTCTCTCTATCAGGATCACGAGTTACTAAGCAGTAGTACCTTATAAGTTTGATGGATACAAGCCTAGTTCAGTTCTACTACCACATTATGTTGCCAACATGGTTTCAGAACTTTGATATGATGATGTTGAGTGTGTACGAAATCCTTTGTCAAATGTCTCAAAATCCTTTTTGAGCATTTACAGCTGTTATGCTGCCGAAATTTTGCTAGAAATTCTAATGCCTTTGCATCATGATTATGCTTTCAGATGGCCACTCGCGACCTTAATCAAGTGGTTCGCCTGACTCGATGCCTATATGTACCCGGCCATACTGCCAAGTTGGTCAGGGTAATGACTGAGGCTGGATACCGCTGGTATCCTGAGTACACGGTCGAAGAGCAATTTCAGGACTTCAATCAAAGCCAGTATCTCTGCACTGTCCGGATATTTCCATCTTATGCTGGATCCACCGAGCCTCTTCACTGTTCCTATGGACTCGGGGTTACCATTGAGATGGCTGTGCAGGACGCCGCCTACTCTATGATGACCATTATGCGAATCAGATCTGGTCTATTCCGGGACTCTGACTTCCGGTATATGCCAGGATCACTTCCGGGAGCACAAGGATATCTCCAGGCTATATATGCTGACTCCACTCAGGAGGATTCACGGACTCGCACCACTGCTGAGATGCTCGAGGATAAGGACCGTGAAAATCGGGCCTTAAGGTTAGAGCTTTTCAATACCCGTGCTGACCACTGGGCCACTTTGACTCGGTTCACACCGGCGGTGCAAGCTGGATATTCAGATATGCGCGATCTCTATCCTGTGAGATCTGCTCTGCCAGACGTGATGGTATGGCGTGATGTAGGAGGCATCACCCCACCTCGCGGTCCCCGCAGGCCACCGTTTGTTGGTCCAAGGCCTCATCCTAGCCCTTATGGTCCACAAGCTCCGCGAGACCGTCTGTTTCCGGATGATCATGTTGAACTTCCAGGCTATGGAGGTGACTTCTACGAGGACTACTACGGATCAGTCTGAGTTAGTGGTAGTATCACTAGCCGCACTAGCTGTGTCGTCTATCGTTCCGCGTGACTCGTGGGATATGACCTAGTTTGTACTCTTTCCGGAGATGTAGAAAAATAATGTATAGGAGCTTGGAATGCCTCCGATGAGATGTAATCCTCTTTTCACCGTAATAGTACTTTGTTTGGTCTTGTACTAAACCCTGTATGGTGTGTATGACGATGGAATAAAGAAGCAGTTTCTGTATCTACCATGTCATACGGATGATCATCTTGCATTCCGAGTTATTCCTTACATTATGTATCCTATGTCGGAATTTTATCGTTCTGACTAAATCATTGTCTTGTTCACCTAGGATGGTCAACACGCGCGCTAACCCTGCTTCCCAAGAGCAGGCCGAAGGCAGTGAAGCCAGGGATGCAAATCTGCCTCATCCTCCTTCACTAGCCGAGGTTATGATGGAAGCTGAGAGAAACAAGCGGGAGACAAACCGTTTGTTGGAGCGTATTGAACAGAATACAGCACACCATCAGAGGGCTAACGTGGTGTCACTCAGTGATTTTATCAAATTGCATCCACCCACGTTCCACCACTCCGTCGAGCCCCTCGACGCTGATGACTGGCTTCGCAGTATCTCTCACAAGCTGCGTTCCGCGCTGGTAGCGGAGGCTGACAAGGTCACCTTTGCTGCATATCATCTTGAAGGCCCCGCCAGTTTATGGTGGGAGAATTATGGAGCCATGCGCCCAGCGGGCCATGTCACTACTTGGGCTGAGTTCAGCGAGGCTTTCCGTGAACATCACATTCCGGAGGGTCTCATGGACCGTAAACGTGAAGAATTCTGCAATTTCACCCAAGGCCGACTTTCTGTGGATGTCTATAGCAGGGAGTTTGGTAATCTCGCACGATATGCAACTGAGGAAGTTTCTACTGACGCCAAGAAGCAAGCAAGGTTCCGTAAGGGCCTTAGTCCTGAGCTTCGCCGCGACCTCCGTCTGCATGAGTGCACATCTTTTTCGAAACTTGTCAACAAAGCCATCAGTGCTGAAACTGGTCAGACTGACTATGACGCAACACGCAAGCATGGACGTGACATGGGTTCCTCATCCGGTGCTGGTCCTCAGAAGCGCCGCGTGTGGGTACCCAACACCGCCCTGCCACCCAGGTTCACACCGAGGCCATCCTTCCAGGCGCCTCGCCCTGTTCAACAGTCTGCTCCAGCCAAGCCCTATGGAGGTCCAACCAATAATGCTCCTCCACGTACCAGTTCCGTGACTTGTTTCAAGTGTGGGGAATCTGGTCACTATATGCGTGAGTGTCCCCAGACCAACCCCAATCAATCTGCTAAAGCTGTTGGCCGTGGCAAGCCGACAGGGAAAGTGTTCCACGCCAAGCCGGTCACCGCTTCACGTGGCCATGTCAACTGTATCTCTGCCGAAGAAGCTCAAGAGGACCCCAACGTCGTTCTCGGTACGCTTCTTGTTAATTGTCACCCGGCATCTGTTCTTTTCGATACAGGAGCCTCTCATTCTTTATATCTGAAAACTATGCTCGCTTGCATAACGTCGCATTCGATGATATGCCAACCTCTATGGTAATTCAAACTCCGGGATCCAAATGGCAAACCTCTAGAGTAAGCCATGGAAATGAAATCCAAGTCGACAGACTTGTTTTCCTTGCATCTTTGATAGCCCTTAAATCTTCAGATATTAATGTCATTTTGGGTATGGACTGGATGTCAGCTCATCAAGCCAAAATTGATTGTTTCTCTAGGACTGTTCAACTCACCCATCCTTCGGGAAAGATAGTCAATGTCTTGACCCGAATAGCCAAGCGACAATTATATTCTCTTAACGCCAGCCCTTTGCCAGACCTTGAGGACGTTCCGGTAGTCCGTGACTTCCCGGATGTCTTTCCAGAGGAATTGCCAGGTGTTCCACCTGACAGGGATGTTGAGTTCGTAATAGACCTCATTCCAGGAACCGTTCCGATTGCTAGAAGACCCTATAAGATGGCACCCCTAGAACTAGCTGAGCTTAAGAAACAACTCGATGAGTCCTTGAAAAAGGGTTTCATCCGACCTAGTTCATCTCCATGGGCTTGCCCCGTCCTATTCGTCAAGAAGAAGGATGGTACGGACCGGATGGTTGTAGATTACCGACCTGTCAATTTGGTCACAATCAAGAACAAATATCCACTTCCCAGGATCAACGATCTGTATGATCAGCTCGCTGGATCCTCAGTCTTCTCCAAGATGGATTTGAGGTTGGGCTACCATCAAATTAAAATCAGAAACGGGGACATTCCTAAAACGGCCTTTGTTACTCGTTATGGCCAATACGAGTACACCGTCATGTCCTTCGGTTTAACCAACGCTCCAGCCACCTTTTCTCGGTTAATGAACTCAATCCTCATGGAGTATTTGGATAAATTCGTCGTGGTTTACCTCGATGATATACTCATCTACTCCAAGAACGAGGAAGAACATGCCGAACATCTAAGGCTAGTGTTGCAGAAACTTCGAGAGCATCGCCTTTATGCCAAATTTTCTAAATGTGAATTCTGGTTGCCAGAAGTGACCTATCTGGGTCATGTAATATCTGGTAAAGGTATTGCTGTTAACCCTGAGCGAGTTCAAGCCATCCTTGATTGGACTCCACCTGAATCGGTCAAGCAAGTTCGGAGTTTTCTAGGCTTAGCGAGCTATTGCCGTCGCTTTGTCGAGAACTTCTCCAAAGTTGCTAAACCTCTAACCGAACTCCTCAAGAAAGATAAGAAGTTCGAATGGACACCACAATGTGAGCACAGCTTTCAGGAACTGAAAAGACGCCTGACCTCTGCTCCCGTGCTGGTACCGCCAGACTTCTCCAAGGACTTTGTTATCTACTGCGACGCCTCGCGACAAGGACTAGGTTGCATTCTCATGCAAGATCGACACGTAATTGCTTACGCTTCACGGCAATTGCACCCACATGAGGAGAATTATCCTACTCATGATCTAGAGCTTGCAGCCGTAGTCTATGCACTTAAGACCTGGCGACATTACCTCCTCGGTAATCGTTGCGAAATATTCACTGATCACCAAAGTCTGAAGTATATTTTCACCCAACCGGATCTGAATCTCAGGCAAAGACGTTGGGTTGAATTGATCACAGACTTCGACTTAGGAATAACCTATACCCCAGGGAAAGCCAACGTCATGGCTGATGCGCAAAGTCGTAAATCTTATTGTAACAACCTGATGTTACAACAAAGTCAACCGCTTCTCCATGAGGAATTTCGGAAGCTTAACCTTCACCTTGTTCCTCAAGGTTTTCTTCCCACCTTGGTAGCAAAACGTACTCTTACGGATCAAATCATCGCTGCCCAAAAGCGAGATAAGGGAATATCTAAAATCAAAGAGAACATTGCTAGCGGAGGTGCTAGTTGTTTCTCCACTAATGATCATGGTGTTGTGTACTTTGAGAACCGTCTAGTGGTTCCCAAGAACCAGCATCTACGGCAGCTGATCCTTAAGGAGGCTCATGAATCCCCTCTCACCATTCATCCCGGTAGCACTAAAATGTATCAGGACCTACGCCAGAGGTTCTGGTGGACTAGGATGAAGAGAGAAATTGCTCAATATATTGCAAATTGCGACGTCTGTCGTCGTGTAAAAGCAGAGCATCAACGGCCTGCTGGCACCCTTCAACCCTTAGCTATTCCTGAATGGAAATGGGATAAAATTAGTATGGATTTCATTACCGGTTTTCCCAGGACCAAGAGAGGGAATAATGCTATCTTCGTCGTGGTCGATCGTCTTTCCAAAGTAGCTCATTTCTTACCTGTTCGTGAGAGTATAACCGCTAGTCAGCTGGCAGATTTGTACATCTCCCGAATAGTGTCCCTCCATGGTGTTCCTTTGGAAATCAATTCGGATCGAGGAAGTCTTTTCACCTCTCGATTTTGGGAAAGTTTCCAAAATGCTATGGGAACCCGTCTCTCCTTTAGCACCGCTTTCCACCCTCAGTCAAGTGGTCAAGTGGAACGCGTCAACCAAATTCTAGAAGACATGCTTCGAGCCTCCGTTATCTCTTTCGGAATGGACTGGGAGAAGTGCCTTCCATTTGCCGAATTCGCTTACAACAACAGCTATCAATCTAGCTTGGGTAAAGCCCCTTTTGAAGTTCTCTATGGACGACGATGTCGAACACCCCTTAACCGGTCAGAGACCGGGGAAAGACAATTCTTTGGCCCGGACATGATTCAGGAAGCAGAAGATCAAGTTCGTATCGTTCGTGAAAAGTTGAAAACAGCCCAATCTCGTCAAAAGAGTCAATATGACCGAAAACATAGGGCTATGACTTTCGAGGTTGACGAGAAGGCTTATCTTCGGGTCACCCCTCTGAAGGGAACCCATCGTTTCGGTATCAAAGGCAAATTGGCTCCTCGTTACATTGGACCTTTTCGCATTCTTGCCAAACGAGGAGAAGTTGCCTACCAGTTGGAACTACCTCCGCACCTCTCCAGAGTTCATGATGTCTTCCACGTCTCTCAACTCAGGCGTTGCTTCTCGGATCCTATCCGTGAAGTGGACCACGAAACGCTTGATCTCCAAGATGATCTTACATATCGGGAGTACCCCATTCGTATCCTCGATCAAGCCGAACGTACCACGCGACGTCATAATATCAAGTTTCTCAAGGTTCAATGGTCGCACCATTCTGAGGATGAAGCAACTTGGGAAAGGGAGGATCGTCTTCGACTCGAGTATCCCGCCTTCTTCCCGGAGGAACCCAAATCTCGGGACGAGATTCTTTTGAGTGGGGGTGAGTTGTCACACCTAGCTAGTCATGCATTAGAGTGTTGCATCATGTTTACTCATTCATCAGAAACTTGAAATGGGGATGACAGAACCCCCAGTCCCCTCTGAAACCAACTAGGGTTACTAAAATAATTTTTCAATGAACCTGAAATGCCCTTCTAAAATGCCCATCATTTTTGTCTTGGTTCAGAACCTCTGCCAAAAATGGTGCACATTTTCCTAGGCCATCCTAGGGTTTTTGAATTAAATCATAAATATTTGAATTTGAGCATTTAAAATAATATAAAATATTTAAATGCTCAAATATCTCCAAACTAAAATGTTTCATGTTGGAAATAATCCAACTATGGGCCAGGAATAGTTTGGTGATTTTTGAAGTTGCCTAGGTATTTTATTTAATTCAACAAAGTTGCAGTTATATTAAATAAAACAGAAAACAGAAGAAAAAGGGAAAAACTTACCTGGGCTCCTCCCTGTGCGGCCCAGCCAGCTGGCCGGCCCAGCCAGCAACCGACCCAGCCCAGCACTGTAGCCCTCCGTCGTCTTCCTCCCCTCGCCCCGAAGCTGCTGCGTGCTCGCGCGCGCACGGCCGCGCGGCCACCTCCTGCTTGCCGACGACCTCCTGGCCGCGTGGACGACGCCCGCAGCCCATCCCGATCCCCCCTGCTCTCTCTCACTCTCCCCGGCTCTCTCCTTCCTCTCCCTCGCTCTCTCTCTCACACGGCCGAACACCACCGTCGCCGCCGTTCGCCATAGCAGCCATCTCCGGCCACCCCTTGCTCCCCCGACTAGCTCAGAAGCTCCGCCACAACTCCCTCTTCCTCCCCACCGCTCCACAGCTCCCCGGAGGCCCTGCATCGCCGCCACGTCGCCGTTCCCCTCTTCGGGCTCCGACCACCGTCGCCGTCGAATTCGCCGTCTCCAGCGCGTCCCCGAGCCCGCTTCGACGCCCACTGCAACCGCGGTGAGCTACGCCACCATTTCCCCCTTCTTCCCTGGTCTCTCCCGACCTCTAGGCCCTAGCCCCACCTCGGCTGAGAGCTCCACGCCGCCGACGATGTCGCCGTCGTGGCCACGGTCGCCGTAGCGCCCAACCGAGCACACCATCGTGCTCCACACCTCACTAGGAGCACGTAGCACGCACCAACACCTCCCCTAACGCCCTGCAACGCCGTTTCCGACCGCACCCGAGCTCCGGCCGCCGCAGCCGAGCTCGCCGTCGTCAACTCCAGCCACCCCGAGCCCAACCACCACCACCAATAGTCGCGGCTCAGCCTCAGCAACACGTAGATGCCTTCCGCCGTCCATTTGGTTGCCGGAATGGCAAAAAGCACTCTCGCCGCCGTCTCGGACCTCGCCGGCGTCATGTCGCCGGTGGGGTTTGACCTGTCCGACCTGGGGTTTGACCCCCCAGGGTCACTGACGCGTGGGCCCTGTCGGCCAGGTGGTTAGGTTAGCGCTAACTACTGTTAGTCAACCCCCCCTGACACTGACAGTGGGCCCCAGCGCCACTAATCCCTAATTAGGATTAATTTAAAACCTGTTTAACCCCCCCTGTCACTGACGTGTGGCCCCCACACGTCAGGTTTGACTTCAGCCAGCCGCAGTTGACCTGCTGACGTCACACTGACGTCAGGCTGACGCAGTAATTGATTTTCTGGATTTAAATTAAATCAGGAAATTCCAGAATATTATTAAACTTCAAAAATTCATAACTTTTATTCTGTAACTCCAAATTGGACAAATTATATATGAAAAATGATCAGAAAAATCCAATCTATCCATCTGTACTATTTTCATGCATGATCAAACAAGTTAAATTGATGTTTTAAGCAGAATAAGGAAAAGCACCTAAAGAGGCCATGTTTGAGTTTGAAATTTGAATCCTTGATTCAAATTTGTTCAAACCCCTCTGGTTTTAGTTGCATTAGCCCAACACACTCATATTGCCATGTTTCATGCATGCATCATATTGTTGCACATTGTTTGGTGATGCTTGTGTATCGATGTCCTTTGCGACAGGTTCTGTCTCCGAGGAGTACAGTGATTACCCTAACGAGGAATCATATCCGAGCATCGAACCACCAGGCAAGCAACCAACCATTTGATCATATCGATACAATCCCATGTTCTCGCTCCTGCTCTCTTTTACTGCATTAAGACAACGCGATTCAAACTGCTGTGTGCTACGGTAGTTGAACCCATTTCCTCTGCATGACCTGTCATTGCCACAGTAACTAGATGAAACCCACTAGCATGTGTAGGAGTTGATTGAGCCATATGTATGTGTTGCTCCTACCTTGCTATGCCTGCTATGCTTAGAGTCGTGTCAGGTCTGGTTCATCTGGGTGATGGCTAGAGTGAAATGATTATGTCGGTAATGAGAGTGGTGTGGTGAACACATTTTGGTAAAGGTATCGATGAGAGGCCATGTAGGAGTACATGGTGGGTTGTTTCATTGAAGCCGACCTTAAGCACTGAGATCTGTATGTGTGATTTAAGATACATCTACTACCATGCATTGGGCCCTGAAATATGACCCCGCTCGACTTCTTATTCACCCTAGCTCTCTGTCCAGGAGTTGCAAGTAGTTTCTGGTGTTTGTAGCCTACTGGAGGCCGTGGCCAGCGCTGACCGTAGGGGTGGGCTGTGATGCGGTAGGTACGTGGCACGGTGTACCGAATACCCGTTAGGTATCTCGGGAACCCTGTTCACATCGTTCGGGGCCGTATGGGAAACCTCGGCCGGACTCCCTGCGGATGGAACCTGAATAGGCAATAAACCTAGACTAGAGGCTTAAGTGTTTAGGTAGGTCGTGGTCTACACCCACGTCGGCTTTCGCTTGAAGTCTGCCGAGCACATGTCGTGTGCAGACGCTAAGTGGTGGAAACATGTATGAAGAAGTACACCCCTGCAGGGTTAACATGATCTATTCGAATAGCCGCGTCCGCGGTAAAGGACTACTTGGTTGCCTATACAGTTCATAGACAAGTAAATGGAAACTACTAAAAGCCTCAAGATAAGTGTGAGTGCCGAGGATGGCTCTTCCGTAGGAGGACGGAGGTGGATCCTCGGTAGTGTATTGAAGTGGTGAGTAGCGGACTCGTGTGCGCAAAACCATTTCAAGTTGGAGTATCGTAGGATAGTCTAGCCAAGAGTCAAAGCTAGCTTGCTGCAATAACTCCACCAACCCTTCTTGATACTATGCATGTATGTAGGATCTGATGGAAGTCTTGCTGAGTACCTTTGTACTCATGTTGCTATAATTTACATTTCTTTACAGAAGACGCTGCAACCCCTTCTGATGGGTTCTATGTAGACGTTGACATCAACGAGTAGGCTAAAGACCCAGGTGGTGACCCTGAGCTTGTGATGGACCACGTAGTATAGCTAGGCTTTACAAGCCTCTTTTATTTTACTAGTTGTCTGTACCCAGACAATGTACTTCCGCTGCTGGCTTGTATGACTGTATGACTTGTATGTTGGGTCGTGAGACCCGTACCTTTGTGAATGTTATGTATGGCTCCCTGAGCCTTAAATAAAGTGCTTGTGTCATAGAGTCATGTTGTGATGCTTCGTTGTATTCGCACATATCGAGCATATTGTGTGTATGATTGAAATGCTTGGTATGTGTGGGATCTGACTATCTAGTTGTTTATCTTTAGTAGTCTCTCTTACCGGGAAATGTCTCCTAGTGTTACCGCTGAGCCATGGTAGCTTGCTACTGCTCTGGAACACTTAGGCTGGCCGGCATGTGTCCTTCTTCGTTCCTGTGTCTGTCCCTTCGGGGAAATGTCACGCTTTGAGTACCGGAGTCCTGTTAGCCCGCTACAGCCCGGTTTACCGGAGTCCTGCTAGCCCAGTGCTACAGCCCGGACCCACTTGCTGATGACCGACACATTCGAAGCTGGGTCATGGATGCCTGTCCCTGTAAGTCTGTGCCGCTTTGGGTTTACGACTAGTCATGTCAGCCCGGGCTCCTTATCATATGGATGCTAGCGACATAATCATATACGTGAGCCAAAAGGCGCAAACGGTCCCGGGAAAAGGTAAGACGACACCCGTGGGAATACCGTGCGTGAGGCCGCAAAGTGATATGAGGTGTTACCAGCTAGATCGATGTGACATCGAGTCGGGGTCCTGACAGTCCCCTTTGAATCTTGAGGTGTGCGTTGTTGAAGCGTTGGATGTACTTCTGCAGGGTCTCCCCTGGCTGCTGCTTGATGCGGTGCATGTCTCTCACGGCAGGTGGCCGGTCGCTAGTACCTTGGAAGTTGGCGATGAAACGGGTGCGCATCTCGTCCTAGGAGGAGATCATGCCAGGAGCCAGGTTCAGGAGCCAGGTGCGTGCCTCGTCCTTGAGTGCCATGGGAAACCAGTTCGCCATGACCTTCTCATTCCCGTTGGCGGCTTTGATGCCCAGCTCATCGAGCTGGAGGAACTCCACAGGGTCGGCCGTGCCGTCGTAGCGAGGAGGCAGATCTGGCTTGAACTTGCCGGGCCATGCGACACTGCACAACTCGGTGGTGAAGGCGCGGCAGCCTGCTGTGACCACGGGAGGCCTTGGGTGACGAGGAGCTTGGTCTTGAGGGTCCCCATGTGCTGCAGCTGGGAGCAGCGCGGGGTCTTGGCGTGCTAGAACAGGAGCATGGTCGCGACGGGCCGGAGCAGGGAGCACTCGGGCGGCTTCTTGGGGACGAGGGACCTCTTGGCAACTCTGCCCTTGCCGCGCTGGCACCGGACGGAGTGGGTTCCGCCCAGGGGCCACGCGCCTTGGCGCCAGGACGCCTTCTTGAGGAGGAGGCGGCTGAGGCGCCCCCAGAGCTTCATTGCCCACGCAGGGCGGGGCGCGGTGCAGCAAGATGGATGGTGCGGGGGAGCCACCTGCGGCGCGGACGAGCTCGGCGACGCGGTCGAGCCACTCTTCGTAGACGTCGTCAACTAGGCGGTAGCACAGGAGCTCGTTTGCCGCGATGAGCGCAGCTCAAGCCTCCATGGTCATGCGGAGCGCGCGGGATGAAGAACCAGCTGGGGTGAGTGAGGGAGTAGCAGTGCGGACGTCTCGCTTCACTGACGGATGCTGGGACGATGCTTGCTGCTCGTTCCCCACCGGGCCGGTGGCGACGTTGATTGCAGGCGATGGGGAACGGCGTGGGCGGCCGCCGATGGGGGCCGTTTGGGCGACACCGGAAGCGAGAGCAGCTCGGCACTCGGCACGGGCCCAACGAGCGTCCGACATGGATGCGGTGGTCGGTGAAGAACAGGGCGGCGGGAGACGAATTCCGGCGCACCCCTACCTGGCGCGCCAAATGTCGAATTTCGGGTTCCGGCAGACCCTCTAGATTTGAACACTGGGGTGCGCTCGGAGATTTCTACCTGCACCTCACCGCCTCGCTAGGATCTAAGCTGTGAAAGGAATAACACAAGAGACACAGGGTTTATACTAGTTCGGGCCACCATTGTGGTGTAATACCCTACTCTAGTTTGTGGTGTGGTGGATTGCCTCTTGGGCTGATAATGAACAATACAAGGAAGAATAGCCTAGCGAGGGTCTGTTCTTGGCTGGTGCGATGAACTGCTCAGGGGAGTTCAGTCTCTCTCTCTCTGCTGGTTTCTAGATGATGATCTCTATCTTCCCATCGATCCCACCTTGTGGGTGGTAGTCCTATTTATAGGCAAAGGCCCTGGGCCTCTTCCCAAATATTGAGCGGGAAGGGCGCCAACAATTGGCCATTTTGAAGGGGAACATCTAGTACACTTATCCTGACTAAAGTTGGTCCTCGCCTGCAAAAGACTCTGGTGGTGACGCCGGCTTGGGCTCCACAATGACCTCCTTCCTGCAGTTGTGACGGTCTTGGTCTTGTTGCACCGAAACGGATGCCTTTGCTTAATGCTCTCGCCTGCGCTTGCTCCCTTTGCACCAAAGAGGAAAGGAGGACACTGCACGGGCTGGCGCCCGCCTGGCGCCCTTGGTCGTCATGGCTTGCATAATGGGCACCTCGTGAGGTACCCCGCCTTGATCTCTCCGCCTCCTCGCGAGCCAGCCTAACGAGGCCGTGCCTGAGGAAGCTTCTTGTCGTCCACCCCGCGAGGCTTGGCCCCTTGCGAGGGTCTTGAGCTCGTGCTGATGAAGATGGGCCGTGCTAGGCCGCCCCTTGAGCCACACCGCAGGCCACAGGCAGGCAAGTCTGGGGACCCCCGTTCCCAGAAGACCGACAACCCCTTCAAGATGCTAAGGACAAAGGATTGGCTCAAGCTCCAAGATCAAGACTCTACATTTTCTTTTTTAGTGATCCAAGATCACATTGAGTCTATAGGAAAAGCCAATACTATCAAGAGGGGATGAGCTGTTGCTTAATGGCTTTCTTGCTCAAAGTGCTTAGTGATATGCTCCAAAGCCCTCAACTACTTTCTCACATCCACATATGTCCTAAACCAAAAGTCTAACTCGGCCCCACCGATTCTTTCTATCCGGCGCCACCGAGTTCAGATGTCATAGCCACTGCCACAAACCCTAGGGAAATCGGTTTCACTGATAGGGATCTCGATCTCACCGAGATGGGATTGTAATCTCTCTGTGTATGTCCATTATCAAAATCGGTCTTACCGAGTTTCAATAGTCAGTCCTACCGAGATTATAATGAAAACTCTCTGGTTAACTTATTACCAAAATTGGTCCCACCAAGTTTGAGTAATCGGTCCCACCGAGTTTGCCTGACCAACTCTCTGGTTAGCTTATTACCAAAATCGGTGTCACCGAGTTTGTGTAATCGGTCTCACCGAGATTACATTATGCCCTAACCCTAACCATATCGGTCCTACCGAGTTGCATGTCGGTCCCACCGAAAATCATAACGGTCACTAGGTTTACTAAATCGGTCAGACCGAGTTTGTTGATTCGGTCCCACCGAGATTGGTAAATTGTGTGTAACGGTTAGATTTTGTGTGGAGTCTATATATACCCATCCACCTCCTCTTCATTCGTGGAGAGAGCAATCAGAACGAACCTACACTTCCAGCATCCTATTTCTAAGAGAGAACTACCTACTCATGTGTTGAGGCCAAGATATTCCATTCCTACCATATGAATCTTGATCTCTAGCCTTCCCCAAGTTGCTTTCCACTCAATCCATCTTTCCACCAAATCCAAATCCTGTGAGAGAGAGTTGAGTGTTGGGGAGACTATCATTTGAAGCACAAGAGCAAGGAGTTCATCATCAATGCACCATTTGTTACTTCTTGGAGAGTGGTGTCTCCTAGATTGGCTAGGTGTCACTTGGGAGCCTCCGACAAGATTGTGGAGTTGAACCAAGGAGTTTGTAAGGGCAAGGAGATCGCCTACTTCGTGAAGATCTACCGCTAGTGAGGCAAGTCCTTCGTGGGCGATGGCCATGGTGGGATAGACAAGGTTGCTTCTTCGTGGGTGGAGCCCTCCGTGGACTCACGCAACTGTTACCCTTCGTGGGTTGAAGTCTCCATCAACGTGGATGTACGATAGCACCACCTATCGGAACCACATCTCAAAAATCACCGTGTCTCCAAATTGCGTTTGAATCCTCCAATCCCTTCCCTTTACATTCTTGCAAGTTGCATGCTTTACTTTCCGCTGCTCATATACTCTATGCATGCTTGCTTGTTATGTATTGTGAGTGTTAAACTTCTGCCTAAACTCCACTCCAACTTAAAGAAGTTAAAAACTACAACTTTTGGTACTTAGTTTATAATCACCCCCCTCTGGACACCTCTTCTCGATCCCTTTCAATTGGTATCAGAGCTTTGGTCTCTATTGCTTTGCTTTAAACACCATTGGAGGAAGATGGATGAGTCTACTATTGGGAGTCTTAGACATAGAGTGCCTATACTTGATGGGGAGTATTTTCATGAATGAAAAAAATGAGATGCTTGTAATTTTCAATCAATATCAATTGAACAAGTACATTGCTAGCCCTTGTGCACCTCATGTTGATCCTATGCATCCTACCCTTGATGAGTCAATTGACATGATTAGGAATCTTAGATCTGTTAATATTATCACTAGAGGCTTGCCTAGAAACTTGATCAGAAACTTGCCTACTCTTGAGTGTGCCTACACTATATGGACATTTCTTGAGGAACGCTTTCCAAATTATTCCTTGAAAAATCTAGATGAAATTCTCCATAAGTCTATTGCCTTGAGTAAGATGAATTCCAGTGATCCTATGTTTGGTGTTTGTCTATTTGAACTTACAAACCTTATGCGTGCCAAAGGAGATGTTGGAATTATTAGTGATATTATTTCCGAAGCTATAAAAATTCATAAGCAAGATCATTGTCAAACTCACTCTAACGAATCACCCTCTCTAGGATTTGATCCACCACATGACGATGTTGAACATGGATACTATGATGAGGATGATGATAGTGACTTTGATCTTGATGATGCAATGAGACACTTTGGTCTTATGGCAAATCTTCAGGGATATATGGCAGGAGGAAAGGAATGGGTTCTTGATAGTGGATGTACCGATCACATGACCGGAGATAAAGACATGTTTCGTGAGCTTGCTAAAAATGATGGTGCTCGAAAGTATGTCACTTTCGGTGACAACTCAAAGGGTAAGGTGGTTGGCCTCGGTAAGGTGGACATATCACATGATAGCTCCACACAAAATGTCATGCTCGTTGAATCTCTTGGCTACAACTTACTTTCAGTATCTAGACTTGCTGATTTCGGTTTCAATGTCCTATTCACTGAAGTAGATTGCCAAGTGTTTCATAGAGATAATTATAAAATGGTCTTTACCGGTATACGTAGAGGTGATCTTTACATTGTTGATTTCACTAAAAAGGCTCAACCTAGAACTTGCTTTATTGCTAAATCTTCTAAAGGTTGGTTATGGCATAGACAATTAGGTCTTGTTGGTATGCGAAACCTTGACAAGCTTATTAAGGGAAATCATATCCTTGGAGTTAATGATGTCATATTTGATAAGGATAGACTTTGCAGCGCTTGTCAAGCAGGTAAACAGGTTGGAGGAAGGCATCCCGTGAAGAACATCATGACCACAAGGAGGCCACTCGAGCTACTTCACATGGATCTTTTTGGTCCCAATGCTTACAAGAGTCTCGGTGGAAATTCTTTTGGTCTAGTTATAGTTGATGATTTTTCAAGATTTACATGGGTGTTCTTTCTCGATGATAAATCGCAGGTCCAAAAGATCTTCAAAAACTTCGCTAAGAAGGCCCAAAATCAATTTGAAGTGAAGATCAAGAAGGTTCGCAGCAACAACGGAACGAAGTTCAAGAATGCAAATGTGGACACCTTTCTTGACGAAGAAGGGATTTCAGACGAGTTCTCGGCTACGTACACACCTCAACAAAATGGAGTTGTTGAGAGGAAGAACTGGAAGCTCATCGAAATGGCGAGAACGATGCCTGATGAGTACAAGACGCCAAAGCACTTCTGGGCAGAAGCGGTTGAGACGGCTTGTCATGCAACAAATCGCTTGTATTTTCACAAGCTACTCGGCAAGACGGCATACGAGCTCGTCACCGGTAACAAACCCCAAGTTGGATACTTTCGAGTATTCGGCTCAAAGTGCTACATTCTTGATAAGATCATCGTTCTAAATTTGCTCCTAAGTCTCATGAAGGTTTCCTACTTGGTTATGGCTCAAACTCTCACACATACCGTGTCTACAACAATTTCACCCGAAAGGTTGAAGAAACGGTAGATGTGAAGTTTGATGAATCTAACAGCTCGCAAGTAGAGCAATTGCCAATTGATGTAGGAGACAAAGATCCCTCGGAAGCAATCCAAGACTTATCTATTGGCAAGATTCGCCCAACGGAGGTGAAGGAGAGTACCTCGTCCGTTCAAGTGGAAGCTTCTACCACATGACAAGGTGAACCAAGAGTTGATACGGAAGCAGCCACAAGTGGGACTCACCAAGATGAAGGAAACAAGGAAGTGCATCAAGATGAACATCAACAACCTCCTTCTCCACCACGACAAGAGAACGACAACGCCAACAATGAAGAAGGCCAAGAAGAAGAACAAGATGAAGAAGATGTTCAACCAAGACCCAAGCAAAAGCTTTCACAAGTTCGAGCAAGAATTGCTAAAGACCATCTCGTCGAGCAAATCTACAACGATATCCAAACCAGGAGAATCACTCGCTCTAAAACTCGTTTACCTAACTTTTGTGAACACTATTCATTCATCTCTAGCATTGAACCTATGAAGGTTGAAGAAGCATTGGAAGATCCAGATTGGATAAATGACATGCATGAAGAGCTATACAACTTTGAGAGAAATCAAGTTTGGACATTGGTTGAGAAGCCCGACAACAACCACAACATCATCGGTACCAAATGGGTGTTTCGGAACAAGCAAGATGAAGATGGACAAGTAGTTCGCAACAAAGCACGTCTCGTCGCCCAAGGCTACACACAAGTCAAAGGTATGGACTATGGTGAGACATATGCTCCCGTTGCTAGACTTGAGTCCATTCGCATCTTACTTGCCTATGCTAATCACCATGATATCACCTTGTACCAAATGGACATTAAAAGTGCTTTTCTAAATGGTGAAATAGAGGAGGAAGTTTATGTTAAGTAACCTCCCGACTTTGTCAATCCTAAGAAACCAAATCATGTTTACAAACTTCACAAAGCTCTTTATGGTCTTAAACAAGCCCCTAGAGCATGGTATAAATGCTTGACCAAGTTCCTTATTGAAAAAGGCTTTGAAATTGGGAAAATAGATTCTACTCTTTTTACTAAAAGGGTCAATGGAGAACTATTTGTGTGCCAAATCTATGTTGATGATATTATATTTGGTTCTACTAACCCTCATTTTAGTGAAAAGTTTGGGAAGCTAATGTCGGAGAAGTTTGAGATGTCTATGATGAGTGAACTCAAATTCTTTCTTGGTTTGCAAATCAAGCAAACTAAGGAAGGTACCTTTGTCTCTCAAACAAAGTACACCAAGGACTTATTCAAGAAGTTCAATATGCAAGAATGCAAAGGTATGACTACACCCATGCCTACTAGTGGACATCTTGACTTGACCAAAGATGGTGAACCGGTTGATCAAAAGGTTTATCACTCTATGATTGGTTCATTGTTATATCTATGTGCTTCACGTCCCGATAACATGCTAAGTGTGTGCATGTGTGCACGATATGAAGCTGCTCCTAAAGAATTTCATCTTAAGGCTGTGAAAAGGATAGTGAGATACTTAATCCATACACCAAATTTTGGCATTTGGTATCCTAAGAGGGCCTCTTTCGATCTTGTTGGCTACTCCGACTCGGACTATGCCGGTGACAAGGTTGATAGAAAGTCCACTTCGGGTACTTGTCAATTTCTTGGTAGATCTCTTGTGTCTTGGTCTTCCAAGAAACAAAACTCGGTATCCTTATCCACCGCCGAAGCGGAATACATTGCCGCTGGTTCATGTTGTGCTCAATTTACTTTGGATGACCCAAACTCTTAAAGATTATGGGATATATGTGAAACATGTTCCATTACTTTGTGACAATGAAAGTGCTATCAAAATTTCTCATAATCTCGTGCAACATTCTCGAACTAAACATATTGAATTTCGTCATCATTTCATTCAAGATCATGTTGCTAAGGGTGACATTAATCTTAAGCATGTTCGCACCAAAAAACAATTAGCGGATATTTTCACTAAACCACTTGATGAGAAAGTGTTTTGCAGGTTAAGAGTTGAATTGAACATCATTGATGCTTCAAACTTGGAGTAGAAACTCTATTGGATACATGCAATACATGAGCTTATGACTAATCCTTGATATTTCTCTTATGATGAAAATCTTATTTCTTGGATATATTTGCAGCTTGCATGTTATCTAACCCATGTAGGTACTTGGATGAATCGAATTCAATGATATTGTAACCTACTCACATCTTGAGCAATCTCTACGTCACCAAGTCTCTACACAATGGTGGTTCAAGACAAGGAAGCACGGAACCATTCAAACATATCCTTTGACAAATTCTATGTTGAGTTTCATGATTGTCATTTTGGACACACAAGTTCTCTTCCTTGCAAAAACTAACCCATGCAGGTAGATGAACTCAAATTCCAAGTGGTGCTCCCAACTATTGATGAGCTACATCAACCTTGAGCAACCCACACAAGTTCAACTACATGATCAACACCACCAACCAAGGTATGTCATTCCATCTTAGAGAAGCTTTACTCCAAGTCATGAGTCAAAGCAACTCGACAAGATGTGAATACATCAAGATGCTTAAACGATAAATGGTAACCCCATTTTGAGCTTAAACGATGAGTATGACCTATGTTCAAGTGATCTCACTTGACTCCTAAGTCAATATACTCTAACATAGGTGACCTTGTCGCCGACCATCTCTAGATGAAGTTTACTTGTGTTCTTTTCTGTGCTCTTGCATTTGTCTCATGCATGTTTGTTTCCCCTTTCAAAAAAACTTCATCTAGATTTCTTTCTTTTCTATTTATTCTGCATTCCCTGCATCCAATTAATTGCAAATATTTCAGTTAATTCATTGCAAATCCTTGTGAGATCTTACTTGTCTAGTGAGCTGAGGTGACAAGTGTTTTCTCTATGATGAGCTCGATCTCACCGGTTTGTTATTTTCGGTCCCACCGAAACCTCTCGGTGCTACCGAAGAATACAACTTGGTGATACCGATCTCACTACAGGAAAAACTATGTGCCACTTACTTCTGTAATGCTTTTGATCCAGCTCCACTCAATGAATCTTGTCCTCTACAAGAATCTCATTTTTATCAGTGCTTTGGGCTGTGACTCGAGGATCAAACCCATTCACGACAAATTCCAGAAGGCCCTTCTTGGAAATTGATGTCAAAGGGGGACAAAGAGATCACATCAAAGCTTACCACTTCCAAAGGGGGGGAGAGAGTATCACTTCCACAGGGGGAGAGACAGATCTCCAGGGGGAGAGAATACTCAAGAAGAGAGTAATCCTCAAGGATCCCAGATGCTTCATGTTCAAGAGGAGAGATGCCACATGTCTTCTTGAGGGGAAAGACATGTTCATATGTGCTTATTTTGCTTTAGCTTTGTTCATTTACTCTCTTGAGCTCTGAGTTTCTGTTCCCTATCTTCTCCCAGTATCCCATGCTAGATTCAGGGGGAGCAAGACATCAAAGGGAAAGAAATTCCATAAATTCATTGCATATCTTTACCTTTGGGGACATGTCTAATCTAATTTGGTACTTAGTACTCACTCTCTACATGTTATCCCGGTCTTGGTATTCTTGTGGTTTCTTCTATTTGCTCTGGCTAGTAGGTGTATCTGTGTTATCTAACCTTGTTTACACAGGTTCATTCCATCCTAAGCCAACTCAAGACCACAAGGTAAGTATATGCATCACAGTCATGTGTATGAGGAATTCTTGCTGATGTACATATTATTTGCAAGAAGGACTCATGCGCATGAAGGTACATTTCCCACATACACATCTGTTGCTATCTTTTGCTCTGATGCATATGGCCCAGATACATGTAACACATTGCTTACTCTGTCATGAATCATGCATTCACATGCTTCTATATTCCATATTCACATGATTGCATACATGTAGGGGAAGCCTATGCTTGTTACATGTCTTTCCAAAGCTTTACTTGCTATTCTCTATATCTTTATCTAAAGCTTTGATGTATGTTGTCATCAATTACCAAAAAGGGGGAGATTGAAAGAACAAGTGCTCCCTGGGTGGTTTTGGTAATTAATGTCAACATATCTCTTGTTGGACTAACACTTTTACCTAGTATGTTTCAGACAAGTTCAACAATGGACTGGCATGGACTAAAGGATGTGGAACCCCTTCAAGATGCTAAGGACAAAGGATTGGCTCAAGCTCCAAGATCAAGACTCTACATTTTCTATTTTAGTGATCCAAGATCACATTGAGTCTATAGGAAAAGCCAATACTATCAAGAGGGGATGAGGTGTTGCTTAATGGCTTGCTTGCTCAAGTGCTTAGTGATATGCTCCAAAGCCCTCAACTACTTTCTCACATCCACATATGTCCTAAACCAAAAGTCTAACTCGGCCCCATCGATTCTTTCTATCCGGCGCCACCGAGTTCAGATGTCATACCCACTACCACAAACCCTAGGCAAATCGGTTTCACCGATAGGGATCTCGGTCTCACCGAGATGGGATTGTAATCTCTCTGTGTATGTCCATTATCAAAATCGGTCTTACCGAGTTTGAATAATCGGTCCTACTGAGATTACAATGCAAACTCTCTGGTTAACTTATTACCAAAATTGGTCCCACCGAGTTTGAGTAATCGGTCCTACCGAGTTTTCCTAACCAACTCTCTGGTTAGCTTATTACCAAAATCGGTCTCACCGAGTTTGTGTAATCTGTCTCACTGAGATTACGTTATGCCCTAACCCTAACCATATCGGTCCTACCGAGTTGCATGTCGGTACCACTGAAAATCCTAACGGTCACTAGGTTTACTAAATCGGTCAGACCGAGTTTGTTGATTCGGTCCCACCGAGATTGGTAAATTGTGTGTAACGGTTAGATTTTGTGTGGAGCCTATATATACCCCTCCACCTCCTCTTCATTCATGGAGAGAGCCATCAGAATGAACCTACACTTCCAGCATCCTATTTCTGAGATAGAACTACCTACTCATGTGTTGAGGCCAAGATATTCCATTCCTACCATATGAATCTTGATCTCTAGCCTTGCCCAAGTTGCTTTCCACTCAATCCTTCTTTCCACCAAATCCAAATCCTGTGAGAGAGAGTTGAGTGTTGGGGAGACTATCATTTGAAGCACAAGAGCAAGGAGTTCATCATCAATGCACCATTTGTTACTTCTTGGAGAGTGGTGTCTCCTAGATTGGCTAGGTGTCACTTGGGAGCCTCCGACAAGATTGTTGAGTTGAACCAAGGAGTTTGTAAGGGCAAGGAGATCGCCTACTTCGTGAAGATCTACCGCTAGTGAGGCAAGTCCTTCGTGGGCGACGGCCATGGTGGGATAGACAAGGTTGCTTCTTCGTGGGTGGAGCCCTCCATGGACTCACGCAACCGTTACCCTTCGTGGGTTGAAGTCTCCATCAACGTCGATGTACGATAGCACCACCTATCGGAACCACGTCTCAAAAATCACCGTGTCTCCAAATTGTGTTTGAATCCTCCAATCCCTTCCCTTTACATTCTTGCAAGTTGCATGCTTTACTTTCCGCTGCTCATATACTCTATGCATGCTTGCTTGTTATGTATTGTGTGTGTTAAACTTGTGCCTAAACACCACTCCAACTTAAAGAAGTTAAAAACTGCAACTTTGGGTACTTAGTGTCTAATCACCCCCCCTCTAGACACCTCTTCTCGATCCCTTTCAGTAACGGTTGGATCTTTCCTCTCACTAGGGTCTTCTTCCCCAAGTTGAATATCTCTTCCCTCCCCAAGCTCCATTGTTGCTCAAAGCTTCATTTTCACCCGATCTCTCCCCCTAGCCAATCAAACTTGTTGATTCTCTAGGGATTGGTTGAGAAGGCCCCGATTTACACTTCCACCAAGAGAAATTTGATTCCCCCACTAATCCCTTGTGGATCTTGTTACTCTTGGGTGTTTGAGCACCCTAGACGGTTGAGGTCACCGCGGATCCATATTCCATTGTGGTGAAGCTTCATGGTATCGTTGGGAGCCTCCAATTAAGTTGTGGAGATTGCCCCAACCTTGTTTGTAAAGGTTCGGTCGCCGCCTCCAAGGGCACCAATAGTGTAATCATGACACTCACATTGTGTGAGGGCGTGAGGAGAATACGGTGGCCCTAGTGGCTTCTTGTGGAGCATTGTGCCTCCACACCGCTCCAACAGAGACATACTTCCTCTCAAAGGGAAGGAACTTCGGCAACACACCCTCATCTCCACTGGCTCCACTCTTGGTTATCTCTCACCTTTACTCGTGCAAGCTTATATTGTGTTGTATCCCTTGCTTGCTTGTGTGCTTGTTGTTGTTGCATCATATAGGTTGCTCACCTAGTTGCATATCTAGACAACCTACTTTGATGCAAAGTTTAATTTCGTAAAGAAAAGCTAAAAATTGTTAGTTGCCTATTCACCCCCCTCTAGTCAACTATATCAACCCTTTCCATTGGCATCAGAGCCTCGTCTCTTTATTAAGGACTTTACCGTCCGAAGAGTATGGTTGACATTGTAGACGGTAGGAAGGAGCACCTCGGTGTGATTCCATCCTTGTCTACGGCCGATGGGGGATCCTCGGTCTCTCATGAGGAATTCAATGCGGCTTTGGACACATTAAAAACCTCCATGACGACCGAGGTCAAAGGCATGTTTAAGGAGTTCCTTGATGGTCTTAAATTATCCACCGCACCGTTGGAAGTGGTCAATCCCACTAACAAGGTGACATATGCTAACTCCGATAAGGGGGAAGCTACTAGTGATAAAATTCCTTTGCCTAGTGGTAGAAGTGGAAACGACATCTTTGCCCATGTTGAACCACCCCTTACTTATGGAGGACCGGTTCCCTCCACTCATTTGAATCATGTTGGTCCTCCTCCTAAGTTTGTGAAAAATGAGGATTTTGCCTCTTGGGTCTATAGTTTTAAACATCATTTAAATCATAGTTCTACTAGTCTTTGGAGAATTATTGAGCAAGGTTTCTACCCCGCATGACCCCAGCAACCCCACTCTTAGAGAAGCCGCGGATCATCAATTCAATGAGTCCGCTCTCTTCATTATCCAAGATGCAACCCACCCAAAGATATTGCACATGTACGACCTTTCACTGTGGCCAAGGAAGCATGGCAACATGTTGTTTCCATTTACAAGGGAAGCGCAAGCATTCAACGCTCCAACTATGAGGTGGTGCAAGATGAAGCCGATGAGTTTGCGATGAATGAAGATGAAGAACCTCGTGAGCTCTACCAGAGATTAACCACTCTCGCAGTCTCACTCCGAGATCATGGGAGCAAGGATACGGATGACAATTGGATCAAGTGCAAGTTTCTCAAGGCCATGATGCCCTACCATAAGGCCATGACATCCATCATCCGTCAAAGGCCGGACTTTCATACCTTGTTCTCAAGTGAAGTGTTGGATGAGTTTGTTGCTATGAGAATCTTGGACAAGACCGCCGACAATGCGGTGATGCACTCTCAATGGGTAAAGAAACCCAACCTTGATTTGAAGGCTAAGGCTAGTGTGGAAGAAGAGGATGAAGAGGAAGAAGAGGATAGTAACCCCAAAGATACAAAATATGCTTATCATGAGCACATGGCTCTCGCTTCAAGGCAATTTTGGAGCAAGAAAAACTCAAGGCCCAACTTCAAGAAGAACAACTCAAGTGGCACCAAGGGCAAGCAACGTGTGAGGACATGCTATAATTGTGGCAATGTGAGCCAATTTGTTGTGGAGTGCCCTTACGAGAAGCGGGAAGACAACGGTGGCAAGCTTATCCGAAAAGATAAAGTCAAATCCTTCCCCAAAAAGCACAACTTCACCAAGAAGACTCCTCCCAAGGGGTTGGTGGCACAAGAAGAGTACAATGAGGATGATGATGATGAAGACGGTGAGACGGTTTCCATGGCCTCCGTTTCCATTGCCACAACTCCATAGGTGTCCCTCTTCGACTCACCCAATGAGAACATCACCGCCAAGTGCCTCATGGCCAAAGCCACCAACAAGGTAACCCCCAACATCAAAACTACCATCACTACTGATCCTTCCTTGACGGATTGCATTGGTGAAAGTGAGGGGTCTAATGAGGAAGTAAATGAATTTGAGTGTTTTATGAGTAAGCTCAAGGGTAAATCCAAGAAGCACTTTGTTGCTCTCTTAGAACAACTTGGTGAAGCTAATGACATGATCAAGGCTCATGAAGAAACCATCTCTAAGATGTAAGGACATAGTCGTGACTATGCCAATGAGATATTAGATCTCTATAATGCGCTTGAGGAAGAGTGTGGTCATTGTTTGGCTCTTGAGGAGTCACACAATGATGATCATGCTAAATTAAAGAAAGATCTTGATCATGCTCTTGTTGTATCTTGTGTGCTCAATTCTGAGAAATCTAAACTTGGGGTTGACCATGCTAGACTCAAGGAGGAGTTTGATATACTTGACAAGGCTCACAAGGCCTTGAAGGGTGCTCATCCTAGGCTCAAGGAGTCTCATGATCAATTCCAAGTGAAGCTAACCAAGGAGAAAGCCACTTTTCCTCATATGGTCTTAATTGATAATGCAAATGCTACTAACCCATGTTGTGAGATGTGCATCTTGTGGGGGAGAATGCCAAGTTGAAGGAGCAACTTGAGAAAGGCCTTGTGTCTTGCATACAAGGTGAGAAGAACCTCAATGATCTTTTGAGCAATCAAAATAAAGCTCTGGGCAAGGAGGGAATTGGGTTTGCACCCAAGTCCAAGAACAAGAAGAAGAATGACAAGGCCAAACAACCTCTTCCTCTCAAGCAAACTTTTTTGAAGGAGGGAGAGGGTGCTTCTAAGGAGAACAAGAACAATGTGAAGGGTGGTGGTGTCAAGAAGGGCATTGCCACTCCTTCCAACAAAGCCCGCGACTTTAACCCTTCTTATGTGCTATGCCATGCTAGTGACAGGCATGTTTATGAACTTTTTTTGGTTATCCTTATGAGTACATTAATGGTCTATTTGGGTTCCTAAGACCCTTGTTACTAACATCAAAGGACCCATTACAAAATGGTTACCTAAAACCAAGAAGTGATCTCTTGTAGGTGTTTGCTTCCAGTGGGGGATCAAGGTTGCTCGATAGTGGAGCCACAAATCATATAATCGGAAGCAAGGACTTGGTGGTGGATGTGCAGAAGGTCTCATCTATTCCCAGCAATGTCGAGTCGGGTGATGCCTCATCTTCTAAGGTATTGCGTCTTGGCAAGGTTGTCATTTCTCATGATCTCACGATCGAGAAAGTCATGCTTGTTGAGTCCCTTACATACAATTTACTTTCCGCTTATCAACTTGCACTCATGGGCTTTGCCACTTTCTTTGATATTGATACCGTGGCCCTCTTGTGGAGCAAGACTCTTAAAGTAGCCTTTGTTGGGCATGTTGAGAATGGTCTTTATGCCATTAACTTTTCAGAGCGACTCACTAAGACCGCGACATGCCTAATGGCTAAAGTTGACGTCGGATGGATTTGGCATCACCATTTAGCCCACGTCAATATGAGATCTTTGCAAAGTCTTCTCAAGGGGGACCATATCCATGGACTAACAAATGTTAGTTTTGCTAAAGATCGTGCTTTCAGTGCTTGTATCGAAGGAAAGCTACATGAGAAGTCTCACCCTCCCACGACTATCATCTACTCGAAGAGGCCCTTGGAGCTCCTTCACTTGGATATATTTGGGCCTCCATCCTTTGATAGTATTGGGGGTAGGAAGTATTGCTTGGTGATTGTGGATGATTATTCAAGATACACTTGGGTATATTTCTTCAAGAGGAAGAGTGAGACTCAACAAATCGTCATCGACTTTGCAAATGAAGCTCAACGTCAACACAATGCAAAGATCTTGACAATAAGAAGTGACAATGGCACCAAGTTCAAGAACTACACCTTGGATGAGTTTCTTAGTGATGAGGGGATCAAGCATCAATATTCCGCACCTTACACCCCTTAACAAAATGGTGTGGCAGAGAGGAAGAACCGGACGTTGATGGATGCGGCAAGGACCATGATGGCGGAGTTCAAGTCTCCCTACAACTTTTGGGCCGAAGCCATCAACACTGCTTATCATGCATCCAATCGGCCCTATCTCCACAAAGGCTTGAACAAGACTCCATATGAGATACTTACCGGCAACAAGCCCAACCTCAAGTACTTCCGGGTGTTCGGTTGTAAGTGTTTCATTCTCAAGAAAGGTGTTCGTTTGTCTAAATTTGAGGCTAGAGCTCATGAGGGCATATTTGTTGGCTATGCTACAAACTCTCATGCTTACCGTGTCCTCAACAAGTCCACGGGACTCATTGAGGAGACGTTTAACATGGAGTTTGGCGAGAATAATGGCTCCCAAGTGGAGCAAAGTGGTACTTGTGATGTAGGTGATGAAATTCCTCCCCAAGCCATAAGAAGAATGGGTGTTGGTCATATCCTACCCATCGAGGAACCCCTTGTGGCCGAAGGAGAAGGAAAAAGTTCCACTCAAGTGGAGCCATCACCAACCCAAGACCCACAAGCTTCCGAAGAACAAAGTGAAGGCCCTCAACCAAGTGAACAATATCAAGGGCAAGATCAATCTCAAGATGGTGGTGAACCATCAAGTGATGCCCAAGGTCAAGTTCTCCCTCCCGGCAAGTTGAAGATCAAGAGCAAGCTCAAGATCAAGAACAATCTCAAGACGACGCTCAAGATGATCAAGTTATCGCTCCTCAACTATCTCTTGAGGAGGAATTGGAGCGTCATGCCGCCAAGATTGCTTCCAAGCTCACTACCAAAGATCATCTTGTGAAGAATGTGCTTTGAAGTTTGAGAAAGGGGGTAATCACTCATAGACAATTAGCAAACTATTATGAACATCACGCATTTGTTTCTTGTGTTGAACCTCAAAAGGTCTATGAGGAACTCGAGGATCCGGATTGGCTCAACGCCATGCATGAGGAACTCAACAACTTCGAGCACAACAAGGTGTGGAGATTGGTGCCAAGGCCAACGGGGAACCATAATGTCATTGGAACCAAGTGGATATTCAAGAACAAGCAAGATGCTCATGGAATTATCGTTCATAAAAAGGCTCGTTTGGTAGCACAAGGCTCTTCCCAAGTCGAGGGTATCGACTATGGTGAAACCTTTGCTCCCATTGCTCACCTTGAATCTATTCGTTTGTTGATTGCTTATGCTTCTCATCATAACTTCAAGTTGCAACAAATGGATGTGAAGAGTGCTTTTCTTAATGGTCCTATTAATGAGTTGGTGTATGTCAAACAACCCCCCGGGTTTGAGGATCCCGAGTTCCCCAATCATGTGTACCAACTCGATAAGGCACTCTATGACCTTAAACAAGCCCCACGTGTGTGGTGTGAGCACCTTACCGAGTTGTTGCAAGATCGTGGGTTTGAAATTGGGAAAATTGACCCCACTCTTTTTACTAAGAAGGTCAAAGGGGAGTTATTTGTATGCCAACTATAAGTTGATGATATTATCTTTGGTTCCCCTAACAAAGCTTTCAATGAGGAATTTTCCGCTCTCATGACCTCGAAGTTCAAGATGTCCATGATGGGAGAGTTGAAGTTCTTTCTCGGGTTCGAAATCAAGCAAAGAAGAGAAGGAACCTTCATCAACCAAACCAAATACACTCAATACATGCTCAAGAGATTCAAGCTAAGTGATGTCAAGCCGGCTTCCACTCCAATGCCTGTCAAATGCCAACTTCAAATAGATCCAAATGGTAAAGCGGTTGATCAAAAGGTATATCATCCCATGATTGGCACCTTGCTTTACCTTTGTGCATCTAGACCGGATATCATGTTGAGTGTGGTAATTTGTGCACGGTTTCAAGCCACACCCAAGGAAAGCCACTATGTGGCGGTCGAGCGAATCTTTCGATATTTGGCTCATACCCCAAACTTTGGCTTATGGTACCCAAGAGGAGCGAACTTCAACCTTTTGGGATATTTAGACTCGGATTGGGCGGGAGGCAAAGTGGATAGGAAGTCAACCTCTGGAGGGTGCCAATTTCTTGGTTGCTATTTGGTGAGTTGGTCTTCTAAGAAGCAAAGTTGTGTGTCTCTCGCGTCCACCAAAGCAGAGTATGTGGCGGCCGGTAGTTGTTTTTCTCAACTTCTATGGATGAGGCAAACTTTAAAGGATTACGATGTCATTTGTGACAAATTGCCTCTTTGGTGTGACAATGAAAGTGTCATGAAGATCTCTCTCAACCCGGTGCAACACTTCAAGATGAAGCATATTGAGATTCGGCATCACTTCATCCGGGATCACATTACGCGAGGGGAGATCCAGCTCAAATATGTCAACACTCATGATAACCTTGCAGATATTTTCACGAAGCCCTTGGACGAAGCAAGATTTCGCGAGTTAAGGCATGAGCCAAATATCATTGATTTGAGCAATGTGGCTTGAACCCTTGCACACCCCACCACACTCATCTTGATGTCTTGTTAGGCGTAGACATGTACATAGGGGGAGTGTTGTTCTCTCAATGAACTCTCCCTGCCCCATTATGCATAAATTGATCAACTCTTTTACATTAGCCATTTTTATGGTACTTATGCTTCAAAGACGAGTTTTGGTCATGGGCCCAAGGATAATTCTTTGCGGTGCCATACCAATTGACTCAAAGATAGGTGGATCCGGCCACCACCCTCTCCTTTTGAGAGGTTTAGTTTCGTGTTTGGTCCTTGTTGTCTTTTGCCTTCTTTTGAGCCGTGTTTGTGTTTGAGTTGCATTGTGTGTGTGTGATCGTTGGCGTGTCCGGTTGCTTGAAGGTTGCTTTGCAAAGGCTATGTTTTTCTGTTTTTGTTGAAATTTGCACTTTCTTGGGTTTACGGCACTACCGTGGCAAGCCACAGTACTACCGCAGGAGATGGGTTGCCCTGTGCGTGCACATCTACATCCCAGGCACGGTACTACCGCTTCCATCGTGGCAGTAATTTTTTACTGCCATTGGAAGAGCGGTACTACCGCCCTATGTGCGGTACTTCCGCCCTGGCGGTACTACTGCAATGACCCGTGGTACTACCACGCCGTCGCCAGCGAGTAGGGGTTAAGAGCGGGCAGGGGGATTTCCAACTCCCCCATACCCATTCATCTCTTTTCCCCACTTCCTCTCTCTCTCTCTCTCCCCTGCCCAAGAATGGCGCCGGAGGACCTCGCGAGATCTCCGTCTCCGGCCGCTCTCCTCGCATTCCATTCGGTGGGATCGATCCCCACCTCACCCTCTTGCCATGGAACCCGGTATCTCCCTTGGTCCTTCTCTCTTTGCCTCGTCGTTTTGCTTCTAGGTTTTGGGAGATGCATGTGTAGTTCTTGAGATTTTTGGCTAAATCATTGCAAGAGGAGAGTGTAGAAGAGTGCTAGTGCTTTAGAGATGCTATTTGATATGTTGCAACACTGTAATTTTGATCAACGGTAGTACCGATCTAAATTTCCGGATGTGCCTAGATCCGCTCTTGCCAGATTCAAATCCGTGCGGTACTACCGCTCCTATCGTGCGGTACTACCGCTCTGTTGGAGCGTTACTACCGCCCAGCATGCGGAAGTAAAAATTTACTTCCGCTCTAGGCGCGGTACTACCGTGCCATCCCGGCGCAATACTATCGTGGCTAGAGCAGCTGTAAATTTTTACGTCTGCCTCATGGTGCGGTACTACCGTTGACATATGAAATACCTTGTTGTGACTACCCGATCTCATTTCTACATGTTTCATTTGTTTTGGCCTTGGTCTTTGCAATGACCCTTCTCGTTCTTCTTGTGTGTTTTGTGTTGTGTGTCTTAGGTGGTGGCTCCAATGTCCGTCACTCGAATCCCAGCCACGACACGAGCTCCAAGCGGCTTCACAATCAAGAAGCACCTAAGGGCTACAATGCCCCACAATGCAATGTCAAGAAGACCGCTAGCAAGTTCATGGAGCCAATTGTTGGCATGGACGAGATGCCTCAAGTCGAGTTCATCACTCAAAGGAGGATCAACCCCTATGTGCAGCCTCGTGAGACTGTCAGAGGGAATGAGTTGTTCTGGACCAAGCAGCAAAATCTCATCTACATCGATGTGATCAAGTCCAAGAACAACATCTATGTTCCAATGTAGTGGATTGATATGAATCATCTGAGGAAGGACCTGGCATACTTTGGTGAGGTGTTGGATTTGGTGGAGCAGTTTGGCATTGAAGAGTTTATCATGTTCCACATGGACTTTGACCCGAAGATCGTGGCTGAGTTCTTTGCTTCTGTCCACTTCCACACAGATGAGGAGCGTACTATGACTTGGATGACCAATGGGAAGAAGATGTCTGCTAAGTGGAAGGAATTCATGGAGATGCTGCACGTTTGTGATGAGGGGCTCAATGTGCCCGTTGGTGTCCGCCCTCACGGCAACCCAGAGTCTGCCAACAAGAACAAGCTTCAACCGTTCCTTGTGGAGAATAAGTTAGACAATGGCACACAGTCTTGGGTACTCAAACCTTTCCTTAACTTCATGCACCAGATCTTCCGCAACACTCTCTTTCTGCACATTGGTGACAAGGATAAGGTGCATGCTTATCTTGTGCATATGATGCTTCTTTGTGAGGAGGCGCGTCGTCAAGATACCCAACCAATGGACGTCTCTCATATCATGTGGGTTGAGCTCCAGTTTGCAGTCTACAATCACAAAGTTCCCATCTATGGACCATACCTGCACCTCTTGATCTCGAAGACTTGGGAGAAGCTCTTTCTGAATGAAGACTTTTCTGCTCCAAACTGGGTTCGCCACGAGTCTATCAAGCTGCGTCAGAAGAACAAGTGGGCCAATACCACTACCCAGGCTAAGGCTGAGGCTGCTAGGATGAATGTTGATGAGGATGAGGTTGAGGAGGAGAAGGCTGATGACAGTTCCGTGGGGTACGCTCCTCCCTCTACTGAGCCCTCTTGGGCTAAGAGGCTGAAGGCAAAGATGAAGGCTCTGTTCTGCATGCAGGCCAAGGGGCAGTACAAGACCCATATTGTGTAGAAGGAGAGTCGCCAACGCGACAAGAGGATCTTGAGGACGTTTGGCGAGCACATGTCGAGCGAGTTAGAGAAGAACATCACTCCTGAGGCCGAACGGATGATGAAGCAGGGCTATCCGTGGACTGAGTCAGAGGAGGAGTCCATTCCCGCTGCTGAGACCGATGAGGAGATTGTTGGGTGATCACTGCAGAGGGAGCTACCACCTATGTTGTAGGTGTCATCTCTGCCTTTTTGGTGTCTTGATGCCAAAGGGGGAGAGAGTGTAGGATTTGCGAGTCGTGTCTCTTTGTTTTCACTTTGTTGGACCTTCATTCATTGCTTTGGTTTGTTGGTTTGCGTTTGTGTTCGTGTGAGCCCTGGAGACTATCATATGGTGTGAGACATATGCACTCAAGCTTATCTTATTGTCTATTATGCTTAGTAGATTGTGAGCTTATGCTATCTTGTGCCCTTTGCTTTATCCTCATATACATTACCTTGCCTCCATGCTTAGTGTCATTTATATTGTTGAAAGTATTGCATTGTCTATAAAAAATAGGGGGAGTGTTGATCCTAGTATGTGTGTCATGCAGTCCAAAGCATATCTATAGAGTCCACACATCTAGGGGGAGCCTGCCTATATCTTACAGATGTTGGGTTTGCTTATGTTCATTTTTATATCCTTACGTGCAAATCCTGTATTGTCATCAATCCACCAAAAAGGGGGAGATTGTAAGGGCATATTTCTCGCTATGTGGTTTTGGTGATTGATGATAATGCATTTGCGGACTAATCATGTGCATTGAGCATTTCAGATATCTCATGTCTAGGCACAAGACGATTCGGTGCCCCTCGGAGCATAGTGAAGACTACGTTTCTCTATGTTTCTTTTCGTTGGATTTAAGTCATAGGAAAGTCGTACTATTAAGAGGGGGTCCGCTTCGGAAAGGTTAGGGTGGAGTCAACATGTACACGTCTGTTCCTTTGCACCACCTTTCCTTTGCTTCTTTGGAGCACCGAACGTTTATCCGTGTCTTTACAAAATGAAGGACTCCAAGTGTTATTGTGTTGTGGCGTGCGGTAGTACTGCTCAAGGGAGCAGTAGTACCACAGTGGCCCATGGTAGTACCTGCCAAGGAAGCGGTTGTATCGTGCTATGCAGTAGTACTGCTCCTTAGGATCGGTAGTACCGTGGCCTCTAGCCCAGCACACTTCCGTGCGCGGAAGTAATTTTTTACATCCGCGCCCTATGCGGTAGTACCGCTCCCTGCATGCGATAGTACCGTGACGGATTTTTGCACAGACCGAAACTCAGTGGAAGTAGCCACGGATGTAATTTTATTAGTCTGTGCCTTCCCAGCCTAGTCAAACCCTGCCTTGCGGTAGTACCACAAGGACACGTGGTAGTACCGCTCCAGCGGTTCTACCGCTCATTTCTTTAACACAACAGGGCCTCGTCTGGTCTGTGCCGCCGGAGCGGTAGTACCGCACCATCGAGCGGTAGTACCGCAGGTTGGTGCCGTAGTACCGCATGTCATGGGCTGAGTTAGTGGGTAACGGTTGGATCTTTCCTCTCACTCTATAAGGGGGGTCTTCTTCCCCAAGTTGACTATCTCTTCCCTCCCCAAGCTCCATTGTTTCTCAAAGCTCCATTTTCACCCGATCTCTCTCCCTAGCCAATCAAACTTGTTGATTCTCTAGGGATTGGTTGAGAAGGCCCTGATTTACACTTCCAGCAAGAGAAATTTGATTCCCCCCACTAATCCCTTGCGGATCTTGTTACTCCTTGGTGTTTGAGCATTCTAGACGGTTGAGGTCACCGCGGAGCCATATTCCATTGTGGTGAAGCTTCGTGGTATTGTTGGGAGCCTCCAATTAAATTGTGGAGATTGCCCCAACCTTGTTTGTAAAGGTTTGGTTGCCGCCTCCAAGGGCACCAATAGTGGAATCACGACATCTCGCATTGTGTGAGGACATGAGGAGAATACGGTGGCCCTAGTGGCTTCTTGGGGAGCATTGTGCATCCATACCGCTCCAACGGAGACGTACTTCCTCTCAAAGGGAAGGAGCTTCGGTAACACACCCTCGTCTCCACCGGCTCCACTCTTGGTTATCTCTCACCTTTACTTGTGCAAGCTTATATTGTGTTGTATCCCTTGCTTTCTTGTGTGCTTGTTGTTGTTGCATCATATAGGTTGCTTGATAACCCTCAAGTGTAGGGGATCACAACAACTTTCGAGGGTAGAGTATTCAACCCTAATTTATTGATTCGACACAAGGGGAGCCAAAGAATATTCTTAAGTATTAGAAGTTGAGTTGTCAATTAAAGCACACCTGGATAACTTAGTATCTGCAGCAAAGTATTTAGTAGAAAAGTAGTATGATAATAAAGGTAATAGTGGCAAAAGTAAAGGTAATAGTTTTGTAGTAATTGTAACAGTAGCAACGGAAAAGTAAATAAGTGAAGCACAATATGTGAAAAGCTCGTAGGCATTGTATCAGTGATGGATAATTATTTCGGATGCGATTCCTCATGTAATAGCTCCAGTTCATCAATGTAATGTAGGCATGTATTCCAAATATAGTCATACGTGCTTATGGAAAAGAACTTGCATGTCATCTTTTGTCCTACCCTCCCATGGAAGTGAAGTCCTAGTGGAAACTAAGGGATATTAAGGCCTCCTTTTAATAGAGAACTGGAACAAAGCATTAGCACATAGTAAATACATGAACTCCTCAAACTACGGTCATCACCGAGAAGTATCCCGATTATTGTCACTTCGGGGTTGTGGGAACATAACACATAATAGGTGACTATAGACTTGCAAGATAGGATCAAGAACTCACATATATTCATGAAAACATAATAGGTTCAGATCTGAAACCATGGCACTCGGGCCCTAGTGACAAGCATTAAGCATAGCAAAGTCATAGCAACATCAATCTCAGAACATAGTGGATACTAGGGATCAAACCCTAACAAAACTAACTTGATTACATGGTAAATCTCATCTAACCCATCACCGTCCAGCAAGCCTACGATGGAATTACTCACGCACGGCAGTGAGCATCATGAAATTGGTGATGGAGGATGGTTGATGATGACGATGGCGACAAATCCCCCTCTCCGGAGCCCTGAATGGACTCCAGATCAGCCCCCCCCCAAGAGAGATTAGGGCTTGGCGGCGGCTCCGTATCGTAAAACGTGATGAAACTTTCTCTCTGATTTTTTTTCTCTGCGAAACGGAATATATGGAGTTGGAGGTGAGGTCGGTGGAGCATCAGGGGGCCCATGAGACAGGGGGCGCGCCCAGGGGGGAGGGCACGCCCCCCATCCTCGTGGACAGGGTGTGGGCCCCTTGGCCTTGATTCTTTTGCTAGTATTTTTTATATTTTTCAAAACTTATCTTCGTGGATTTTCAGGTCATTCCGAGAACTTTTGTTTTCTGCACAATAAACAACACCATGGTAGTTCTGCTGAAAACAGCGTCAGTCCGGGTTAGTTTCATTCAAATCATGCAAGTTAGAGTCCAAAACAAGGGCAAAAGTGTTTGGAAAAGTAGATATGTTGGAGACGTATCAACTCCCCCAAGCTTAAACCTTTGCTTGTCCTCAAGCAATTCAGTTGATAAACTGAAAATGATTAAGAAAAAAGTTTACAAACTCTGTTTGCTCTTGTTGTTGTAAATATGTAAAGCCAGCATTCAAGTTTTCAACAAGTATTATGAACTAACCATACTCACAATAACACTTAGGTCTCACAATTACTCATATCAATGGCACAATCATCTAGCGAGCAATAATAATAAAACTCGGATGACAACACTTTCTCAAAATAATCATAATATGATATAACAAGATGGTATCTTGATAGCCCTTTCTGAGACCGCAAATAAATGCAGAGCACCTTTAAATATCAAGGACTGACTAAACATTGTAATTCATGGTAAAAGAGATCCAGTCAAGTCATACCCAATATAAACCAATAGTAGTGAATGCAAATGATAGTGTGCTCTCGAGCGGGTGCTTTTTAATAAGAAGGATGATGACTCAACATAAAATTAAATAGATAGGCCCTTCGCAGAGGGAAGCAGGGATTTGTAGAGGTGCCAGAGCTCGATTTTAAAATAGAGATGAATAACATTTTGGGCGGCATACTTTCACTGTCAATGCAACAACTATGAGATGGCGATATCTTCCATACTACATGCATTATAGGCGGTTCCCAAACAGAATGGTAAAAGTTTATACTCCCCCACCACCAACATGCATCAATCCATGGCTTGCTCGAAACAACGAGTGCCTCCAACTAACAACAACCCTTGGGGAGTTTTGTTTAATTAAATTGATTTGCTTTGATCTTTTTGGATCATGGGACTGGGCATCCCGGTTACCGTCCCTTTCTCGTGAATGAGGAGCGGAGTCCACTCCTCTTGAGAATAACCCACCTAGCATGGAAGATATAGGCGGACCTAGTTGGAACATGAGCTGCTCGAGCATACAAAACAGAATTTCATTTGAAGGTTTGGAGTTTGGCACATACAAATTTACTTGGAACGGCAGGTAGATACCGCATATAGGAAGGTATGGTGGACTCATATGGAACAACTTTGGGGTTTAAGGAGTTTGGATGCGCAAGCGGTATTCCCTCTTAGTACAGGTGAAGGCTAGCAAAAGACTGGGAAGCGACCAACTAAGAGAGCAACAACAGTCATGAACATGCATTAAAATTAATTCACACTGAGTACAAGCATGAGTAGGATATAATCTACCATGAACATAAATATCGTGAAGGTTATGTTGATTTGTTTCAACTACATGCGTGAACATGTGCCAAGTCGAGTCACTCAATTCATTCAAAGGAGGATACCATCCCACCATACCACATCACAATTATTTTAATAGCATGTTGGCACGCAAGGTAAACCATTATAACTCATAGCTAATCAAGCATGGCACAAGCAAATATAATCTCTAAATGTCATTGCAAATATGTTTACTTCATAATAAGCTGAATCAGGAATGATGAACTCATCATATTTACAAAAACAAGAGAGGTCGAGTTCATACTAGCCTTTCTCATCTCAATCAGTCCATCATATATCATCATTATTGCCTTTCACTTGCATGATCAAACGATGTGTATAATAATAATAGTTCATGTGCATTGGACTAAGCTAGAATCTGCAAGCATTCAATTCAAGAGAGAATATAAAGTAATATGGGCTCTAAGTTAAATAGACAATCATGCATATGAGAGCCACTAAGCATTTTCAATATGGTCTTCTACTCTCGACCCCCAAAGGAAAGAAAAGAAACAAAAACTATTTACACGGGAAAGCTCCCAACAAGTAAAAGAAGAATGAGGAATCTTTTTGGGTTTTCATTTTACTTTCTACTACAAGCATGGAAATTAAACCAACTAATTTTTTTGGTTTTTCTTAAGGTTTATCAAACACACAATAAGAAAGCTAGAAAAAGAAATTAAACTAGCATGGATAATACAATGAAAGAGTATGAGCACCGACAACTAGTAAAGTGTGTGAACATGAATGTAAAGTCGGTGAGAAATACGTACTCCCCAAGCTTAGGCTTTTGGCCTAAGTTGGCCTATTGCCAAGGACCGTGGCTACTCTCCCCGGTGTACTGAGGGGTGTAATCAGGATACCAATGGCTGGCCATCTCCTCCGGATCCCACTGGTAAGATGATGCACGATAAGAGTCCAGTGAAGGTTGCGGCTCAGGCTCTGGCTTTGGAGTGGATGCTTGGCCTTGATGAGCGTACACCGCTTCCGGCGTGACAAGATAATTAACTGCAGTCAAATCAAATAATAGAGGCGCATGCAGGATAATAATCTCATTGTGTTTCTTATTAAATCTCAAGTTATACAGGAGCATCTTATCATCATTATGAACAATAAACTCATGTGCTACCATGCTCTTGTAATCTAAAATGTAAGGAGGCAATATTGTCTCCTCTTTCTCATGGTGTCTAATAGGTATCTGAAAATGTTTAGCAAGACGTGCAGCATAGATACCTCCAAAGATGGGGCCTTTTGTATGGTTCAGGCTTAGCCGTTTAGCAATAACGACACCCATACTAAAACTACTATCACTGAACAAGGCATGGAATAGAATAATAATATCAGGAACACCGAAGTTTCCACTATTTCCACGACCAATTAAGCATCTACTAGCAAATAAGGCAAAGTAGCGTAAAACATGAAAGTGTATGCTAAAGATTCTCGCATCGGAACCCTTCTTTGGATCCCCTACAGTAATGGTGTTAACAAAGCCATCCACATCTTTACGATGTGGTTCATCTAACTCGCCCTCAAAGGGTATTCTACATACCGCGCAAAAATCACGTAAAGACATTTCCTTGAATTCATCATATAAATGAAATGATACGGATGGAGGTGAATTCTTAGGATAATAATAAAAGTTTTGCACGAAAGTATTGGTGAGTAAGAGATACTGATCGATCCGGTAATGAAGGAAGTCAGTGAGGCTTGCATTTTCAATCAAGGAATAAAAGTCTTCATAAATCCCGGCTTCTCTCAAGAAATTATCACATGGCCATTCACACAGCTGTACTTCCGCTACGCGAGGAAGATTATACTTGGCCTTTTCCTTCTCTTTAGCTTGTTTTTCCTGGGAGCCTTGGCTAGAAGAGCCCCTCAAAAATCTCCTTAACATTTTCTGAAAATTTCTGAAATTTTAGTAACTTCAAAATAAAAGTGAATATGACTAAACAAGATTGGTAGCAACTACTCCTACACATGCCTAGAGCCTATATCATACATTAGAATTACTTGGGACCTCATAAATTTGACATGCAAGCTCAAGAACAGGGTCACCTATGCAGCAAAAAATTGCAATGAATAAAGCACTAGAAAAAAACTAATTGGGCCAATGGAGGAGTCACATACCAAGCAACAATCTCCCAAAGCAGTTTTGTGAATGGAGCTTTGAGCAAGGAGATCGAAAGTCGCAGCAAAATGAGCTAGAACTCGTGCTTGAGCTGGATGGGGATTTTTTTGGGGAAGAAGATGGAGTGTGTGGGTGTAGGAATAAGTGGAGGGGGCCACCCTGGGCCCACGAGACAGGGGGGCACGCCCAGGGGGTGTGGGTGCGCCCTCAACCCTCGTGGCCAGGTGCTTGCCCCTCCTGCCGTGTTTTCAGTGCCTAAAATCCTCCAATATTCCATAAAAAATCATACTAAATTTGCAGGGCATTTGGAGCACTTTTATTTTTGGGATATTTTTTATTGCACGGATAATTCAGAAAACAGACATATAATACTATTTTTGCTTTATTTATTCTAAATAACAGAAAGTAAAAAGAGGGTACAGAAGGTTGTGCCTTCTAGTTTCATCCATCTCATGATCATCAAAATGAATCCACTAACAAGGTTGATCAAGTCTTGTTAACAAACTCATTCCGAATAACACGGAACCGGAGAAATTTCGAAGTGACACTAGGTTACCTCAACGGGGATATGAACATCCCCAACAATAAGAATATCATGCTTTTTCTTGACAATAGGAGTAGGAAATTCAAAACCTCCAATAATGATTGATGGAATTTTCTCAATAGAATTTAAGCTATGAACTTGAGGTTGTTTCCTCGGAAAATGTACCATATGCTCATTTCCATTAACATGAAAAGTGACATTGCCTTTTTTGCAATCAATAATAGCCCCTGCAGTATTCAAAAAGGGTCTACCAAGGATAATCGACATACCATTGTCCTCGGGAATATCAAGAATAACAAAGTCCGTTAAGATAGTGACATTTGCAACCACAACAGGCAAATCCTCACAAATACCGACAGGTATAGCAGTTGATTTATCAACCATTTGCAAAGATATTTCAGTAGGTGTCAACTTATTCAATTCAAGTCTATGATATAAAGAGAGAGGCATAACACTAACACCGGCTCCAAGATCACATAAAGCAGTTTTAACATAGTTTCTTTTAATGGAGCATGGTATGGTTGGTACCCCTGGATCTCCAAATTTCTTTTGTATTCCACCCTTCAAAGTATAATTAGCAAGCATGGTGGAAATTTCAGCTTCCGGTATCTTTCTTTCATTTGTAATGATATCCTTCATATACTTAGCATAAGGATTTAATTTAAGCATATCAGTTAAGCGCATACGTAAGAAGATAGGTCTAATCATTTCAGCAAAGCGCTCAAAATCCTCATCATCCTTTGTCTTGGATGGTTTAGGGGGAAAATGCATGGGTTTCTGAACCCATGGTTCTCTTTCCCTACCAAGCTTCCTAGCAACAAAATCTCTCTTATCATAACGTTGATTCTTCGATTGTGGGTCATCAAGATCAATAGCAGGTTCAATCTCTACTTCATTATTTTTGCTAGGTTGAGCATCAACATGAACATTATCATTAACATTACCACTAGGTTCATGTTCATCACCTGATTGTGTTTCAGCATCAGAAATAGAAATATCATTGGGATTCTCAGGTGTGTCTACAACAGGTTCACTAGAAGCATGCAAAGTCATGTCATTTTTCTTTTTCTTCTTTTTGGAAGAACTAGGTGCCTCTAAATTATTTCTCTGAGAATCTTGCTCGATTCTCTTAGGGTGGCCTTCAGGATACAAAGTTTCCTGAGTCATTCCACCAGTTCTAGTAGCCACTCTAACAACAAAATCATGTTTATTATTTAATTCAACGAGCAAATCATTTTGAGCTTTAAGTACTTGCTCAGCTTGAGTGGTAACCATAGAAGCATATTTGCTAATGAGTTTAAGTTCACCTTTAACTCTAGCCATATAATCACTCAAGCGTCCTATCTCGAAAGCATTATTCTTTAATTCTCTACCAACATAAGCATCAAAGCTTTCTTTTCTAGCCATAAAGTCATCAAATTCATCTAAGCATGAGCTATGAAATTTAGTAGAAGGAATTTCAACTTTATCATATCTATAGAGAGAATTTACCTTTACTACCTGTGTCAGGTTATCAAGACAATGTGGTTCTTCAACAGGTGGTATATTAAGACCATGTATTTGTTCAATAGGTGGTAAATTCTTAACATCTTCAGCTTTAATACCTTTTTCTTTCATTGATTTCTTTGCCTCTTGCATATCTTCAAGACTGAGAAATAGAACGCCCCTCTTTTTCGGAGTGGGTTTAGGAATAGGCTCAGGAGTTTGCTTAATTGGCTCAGGATTTTCCTCAGGAATTGGCTCAGGGAGAGTCCAATCATTTTCATTAGTCAACATATTATTCAATAGTAATTTAGCTTGGTCGACCGTTCTTTCCCTAAAAACACAACCAGCACAACTATCCAAGTAGTCCTTGGAAGCATCGGTTAGTCCATTATAAAAGATATCGAGTATTTCATTTTTCTTAAGAGGATGATTAGGCAAAGCATTAAGTAATCGGAGAAGCCTCCCCCAAGCTTGTGGGAGACTATCTTCTTTGATTTGCACAAAATTGTATATTTCCCGCAAGGCAGCTTGTTTCTTTTGAGCAGGGAAATATTTAGCAGAGAAGTAATAAATCATATCCTGGGGACTATGCACACAACCAGGATCAAGAGAATTAAACCAAGTCTTAGCATCACCCTTTAATGAGAACGGAAATATCTTGAGGATATAATAATAGCGAGACTTATCATCATTAGTAAACAGGGTGGCTATATCATTTAACTTGGTAAGATGTGCCACAACAGTTTCAGATTCAAGGCCATAAAAAGGATCAGATTCAACCAAAGTAATTATTTCAGGATCAACAGAGAATTCATAATCTTATCAGTAACACAGATAGGTGAAGTAGCAAAAGCAGGGTCAGGTTTCATTCTAGCATTAAGAGATTGTTGCTTCCATTTAGCTAATAACTTCTTAAGATCATATCTATCCTTGCAACCAAAGATAGCTCTAGCAGCTTCCTCATCCATAACATAACCCTCAGGAACAATAGGTAATTCATAATCAGGGGAGAACTTTCAGCATCACTATCATCAATAAAATCATCTTCAATAATTTCATTCTCTCTAACCCTAGCAAGTTGTTCATCAAGAAATTCACCTAATGGCAAAGTAGTATCACGCACAGAAGTAGTTTCTTCATAAGTATCATGCATAGAGGAAGTAGCATCATCAATAACATGCGACATATCAGAATTCATAGCAGTAGCCGGTTTAGGTGTCGCAAGCTTACTAATAATAGAGGGAGAATCTAGTGCAGAGCTAGATGACAGTTCCTTACCTCCCCTCGTAGTTGAGGGAAAAATCTTAGTTCTTTCGTCTTTCAAGTTCCTCATAGTGATCAACAGATATAAATCCCAAGTGACTCAAAGAACAAAGCTATGCTCCCCGGCAACAGCGCCAGAAATTAGTCTTGATAACCCACAAGTGTAGGGGATCGCAACAACTTTCGAGGGTAGAGTATTCAACCCAAATTTATTGATTCGACACAGGGGGAGCCGAAGAATATTCTTAAGTATTAGCAGTTGAGTTGTTAATTCAACCACACCTGGATAACTTAGTATCTGCAGCAAAGTATTTAGTAGCAAAGTAGTATGATAATAAAGGTAACAGTGGCAAAAGTAAAGATAATAGTTTTGTAGTAATTGTAACAGTAGCAACGAAAAAGTAAATAAGCGAAGCACAATATGTGAAAAGCTCGTAGGCATTGGATCCGTGATGGATAATTATGTCGGATGCGATTCCTCATGTAATAGCTATAACATAGGGTGACACAGAACTAGCTCCAGTTCATCAATGTAATGTAGGCATGTATTCCGAATATAGTCATACGTACTTATGGAAAAGAACTTGCATGCCATCTTTTGTCCTACCCACCCGTGGCAGCGGGGTCCTAGTGGGAACTAAGGGATATTAAGGCCTCCTTTTAATAGAGAACTGGAACAAAGCATTAGCACATAGTGAATACATGAACTCCTCAAACTATGGTCATCACCGAGAAGTATCCCGATTATTGTCACTTCGGGGTTGTCGGATCAGAACACATAATAGGTGACTATAGACTTGCAAGATAGGATTAAGAACTCACATATATTCATGAAAACATAACAGGTTCAGATCTGAAATCATGGCACTCGGGCCCTAGTGACAAGCATTAAGCATAACAAAGTCATAGCAACATCAATCTCAGAACATAGTGGATACTAGGGATCAAACCCTAACAAAACTAACTTGATTACATTGTAAATCCCATCCAACCCATCACCGTCCAGCAAGCCTACGATGGAATTACTCACGCACGGCGGTGAGCATCATGAAATTGGTGATGGAGGATGGTTGATCATGACGACAGAAACAAATCCCCCTCTCTGGAGCCCCGAATGGACTTCAAATCAGCCCTCCCGAGAGAGATTAGGGCTTGGCGGCGGCTCCATGTCGTAAAACGCAATGAAACTTTCTCTCTGATTTTTTTATCCGCGAAACGGAATATATGGATTTGGAGTTGAGGTTGGTGGAGCGTCAGGGGGCCTATAAGACAGGGGGGCACACCTAGGGGGAGGGCGCGCCCCCACCCTCGTGGACAGGGTGTGGGCCCCCTGGCCTTGATTCTTTCGCCAGTATTTTTTATATTTTCCAAAACTTATGTCCGTGGATTTTTAGGCGATTCCGAGAACTTTTGTTTTCTGCACAATAAACAATACCATGGCAATTCTGCTGAAAACATCATCGGTCCGGGTTAGTTTCATTCGAATCATGCAAGTTAGAGTCCAAAACAAGGGCAAAAGTGTTTGGAAAAGTAGATACATTGGAGACGTATCATTGCTCATCTAGTTGCATATCTAGACAACCTACTTTCATGCAAAGTTTAATTTGGTAAAGAAAAGCTAAAAATCGTTAGTTGGCTATTCACCCCCCTCTAGTCAACTATATCGATCCTTTCACGAGCAGCACATGTATCTCGCACCGATGATACTTGCTATTTAGGATTCCATCGACACCGAGGAACCCCCTAACCCGCTCGTCCTATTGTAAACATTTAGTTTGGTTGAATAAAAAACAATATTGCTATGAAACTCATCTTTCGATTTAAATGTGCAGTTTTTCGTCACTGCAAGGGTCTAGTGTTTGACGAGCTCCGCCCCTGCGTTCGTGGGTTAGCACAAATGACATCTCCTCCCCCCACCTTGATTTGCTCTGTTCTGGGCTTCGTGCCGATGAAACTTGCTAGCTATAGCTGTCTTCAATCATCAGTATGCGTGACCACTATGTGTATCCTGTTTGAAAGGGTTACATCTATAAATATGCATGCATTTGCATATTTATAACCGTGATTCTTTGAAATTGTCCAACGTTATCCATGGATAACCCGAGTATGTGTAGATTGGGTTCATTTTCCCATATGCTCTGCTCCAAATCTGATGCAGAATTTCGTCAGTGCCTCCGTGTTGTTTTCCGGGTACACATCCTCTCTGCTTATTTCCGAGATGTGTATAAGGAGAACAGAAAGGAAGTGCTGTCGAGAGCTGCATTTGCAAATGGCCAGAGGACAACCTGGTGCCCCTGTGCCAGGTGCAACAATTGGCACAAGAGGACAGAGGATGAAATGGGCAAACACTTGTAGAAGAGGGGTTTTACACCAGATTATACGATGTGGACATTTCATGGCGAGTCTGTCCAACGCGCCAGAGGTGAGGTGCTTCGTCGTCGCACCGATGAGCATGGTATCAGGATGCAAGACATGGTGCAAGACTTTGATGATGCTCGGGACTCGGACGATGAGATGGAGGAATCTACAAAGGCCTTAAATGAAATGTTGGAGTCTTCAAAATGGCCTCTCCACGAGCACATTGAGCTTTGTCAGTTGAATGCCATATCACAAATAATGGCTCTGAAGGCTCAATTCAACTTGGGCAGAGAATGCTACGACGCGATGATGACAGTATTTGGACATTTTGTACCCGAAGGCCATGTACTACCTGCAAACCTGTACCAGTCAGACAAAATCCTCCGTGCTCTTAGGATGCCCTATGAGAAGATACATGCCTGTGAGAATGGATGTGCCTTATTTAGGCTTCAGTATGCGGACTTGAACTATTGTCCCATTTGCAAGTCATCTAGGTATGTTGTGGTAGACAACGGTATGGGCGAGAAGACACATACCAAGATCATACCAAGACTTCAACATCTTTTCATGGCCGAAGAGACGGCAAGACATATGACATGGCACAAAATGGGCAAAAGAACACAACTAGATGCAGATGGGAAGCTGATGATGGTGCACACATCGGATGGTGAAGCGTGGAAGCGCTTCGATGCATTACATGATGACAAAGCGGCAAATCTGAGGCATCCTCGAGTCGCCATCAGCACGGATGGGTTCAGTGTGTTTGGTTTGATGGCAACCCAATACACTTGTTGGCCCGTATTTGTCATTCCACTCAATCTCCCCCGGACAGATTATGTAAAGAAAGAACATTTTCTTGACGTTGATAATTCCAGGGCCAAACTATCCGGGGAAGAATATGAATGTGTACATGGAGCCGCTAAAGGACGAATTGCAAGAAGCCTGGGACAATGGGTTCAAGACATACGACGACTTTCGTAAAAAGAACTTCATAATGCGTGTCTGGTACATGTAATCGATGCATGACTTCCGGCGTATGCGCTATTCGTTGGCTGCTGTGTGCATGGAAGGTTCCCATGCCCCACATGCAAGGGAGCTCTTCAATTTCATTGGCTTGAGGCCGGTCGCAAGTTTTCTTGCTTTGACATGCATAGACCATTCCTGCATCCTCGCCATAAGTTTAGGAAAGACAAGCAGAACTTCATCAAAGGTAGAGTTGTGAAAGACTCTGCACCACCTCCGTTGACAGGCCAAGAGATCCTGGATCAGTTAAACGCTCTTGAGTCAGATCCGGAGCGTCCAGGGTATTTCAAGGGGTATAATTCACAACACGCCTGGACTCACAAGACATGCTTGTGGGATCTGGCTTACTTCAAAGACCTCCTTTGCCCACACACTATAGAAAAAGACACATCCGTGACATTTTGGGCCAAGCGAATTTTTTCTGTCATACTTATGACACTTCTATGATGATAATTGTGACAAAACCCGGTATCATCATAGATGTGGTGGGCTGCTACTTCTATGACAAAAAATCATGACAGAAAACGGGCTTTTCGTCGTGGGCGGGCCGGAGATGCAGCTGCATGACATTCTTTGGGCCAACCATGATGGAAAAAACCATGGTAGAAGCAAGGGCGAGGAAAATTTCAGCGAGTTCCCGGTTATGGAGGGTGGTCGGGGGCCGAGCGATGCGCGTTTCTATCATACACGTACGCGCATGTGTGTGAGGCATTGGGCTCTAACTGAACCCGAGCGAGGCGTCGTCTAACTGAACCCGAGCAATTGCACTGCAGGCTACGCGTTACTGAACCCGAGCGATCAATCGATGGTTGTTAACTGAACCCGATCGAGCGATTCCTTCGCTACTGCTGCTAACTGAAGCCGATCGATGCTGCCTCTGGATGAACAATGAGCGTTGCGGGGGGGGGGGGGGGTTGGATGAACAGTGAGCGGTGGGGGTGGATGAACAGGACCCCGTGGTGTTGCCTCTGGATGAACAAGACCCTGATCGATCGAGCCAGTTGGGGCTGGATGAACAGGACCCCGTGGAGGGCTGGATGAACAGGACCCCGTGGAGGGCTGGATGAACAGGACGACCCCGTGGAGGGCTGGATGAACAGTAGATGGTGGAGGGGTGGATGAACAGTAGCCCATGGAGGGGTGGTTGAACAGGAGCCCATGGAGAGGGGTTCTTGAACAGTAGCTGGTGGAGTAGCACGCGGTGGAGGCTGGATGAACAGGAGCCCATGGATGAACAGTCGCAGGTGGAGGATGGAGGAGGTCGACGGTGGATGAACAATAGCCCGTGGAGGCTGGAGGAGGTCGACGGTGGAGATGAACAATATCTCGTGGAGTCCCGTTTTGCGGTACGCCACACCCCTCCTGATGAACAGGACCCCCGTTTCAACTGTAGCGCTCCAACACAAGTCCGTTTCCTCCGTTTTACGGTACGCCACACCCCTCCCGATCAACAGGACCCTGTTTCGACCGTAGGGGGTCCAACACAAGTCCGTTTCCTCTGTTTTGCAGTATGCCAGACCCCTCCCGATGAACATGATCCCATTTCGAACATAGCCGGTCGAACACAAGGCTGTTTCCTCCGTTCTGCGGTACGCCAGGCCTCGTTTCCATCGCCTGTTCCGTCCGAGCCGGTTGGCTTCCACACATTCTCTTGCCTTTTGATGAACACGACGCATTCCGTTGCCTCCCGATGAACACGAGGCATTCCGTTGTCTCAACATGAACACGACACCGACGCAGTTTCTCCGTCCCGACCCAGCCATGTACACGAGCCCTGGCCGTATGTATGCGCGAGTAGGCGTTTGAGACCCTGCCCGTATGTACGTGTGTGACCGTATTTACTTTCTTGCACCCTGGCCGTTGTACGTATGTGTACATGCTACGTGCGCGCCTCTACTACGACAGGTGCGCGCCTCTACCAAGACACGTGCACACCTCTACATCAACCAGTATGTACATACACGTTCGCGACAAGAATGACAACACTACATACGCTTTGACCAGGTGGGTCCCGACTGTCACGCACTTCCTTGCATGCGAAGATGTAGATGGTGGGTCCCAACAGTCAGGGGGACGAATCGTTTTTTTGCCCGGAAGCACTTCCTTGCATGCGAAGATGTAGCTGGTGGGTCCCAGCAGTCAGGGGGGCGAATCGGTTTTTTCGGACGCACTTCCTAGTGTGCGAAGATGTAGCTGGTGGGTCCCAGCAGTCAGGGGGGAAACATTTTTTTCGCAAAATACATTGGCCCGTCCGGTGGGTCCCAGCTATCAGGTGTAGGATCATTTTCCATGTAATTAGGAGGCACTTCCTTGCGGTGGTCGTGGACCCAGCTGTCAATGTCTCCACGTATAGTCCATGTCCGATGGAAGTCGTTCTTGGACCACGTTGACCACGCCGCGCCGAGAGCACCACGGCGGTGGATGACAACAAGGCCTAGGAAGGGGACGACACGGAGCCGGGGAAGATGCGGCAGTGGATGCCCACGCAGAGAGGAGTACGAGGGTTCACTGGTTCGGCTGCAGTGTGAGGCTGCCGTCACCGCAGAATAACAGAGGGTGTGGGTGAGTAGAGGGATGGCCTGGCCAGCGGTGGGAGTAGTACGAGGCGATGAGGCCTCCGCGGCATCACAGCCGGCCACGGGAGGCAGGAGCATGCAACACGACCGGTGCTGCTTTGGGCGGCTGGAGCAAGAAGACCAGAGGTTGAAGAAGCACTTCATGGACATCATACGATCACTGGAGCTAGAATCGTTCATATTGACTAAAGTTGACAAAGGCCTCCGTCCCAGTCAACTTAGTAGGCCCACAAGTCAGCCTTCCACCAAGGTGGGTCCCAGCTAGCAGGGGGAGTATTCATTTTTTTGTGCGTAATAAGGAGGCAGTTCTGGTGGGTTTGAGCTGATAGCGGGGGGGGGGGGACATTATTTTTGCGAAATACGGTGGCCCGTCCGATTTAAACATGTCTCTTCCGCTTAGCATCTGTCATGTTCTGCACTAAACAATTAGATACAGTTATTTTTTGCCCTGGACAATTTCATATTGAATTGATTTGCTGGTTCAGAGCAGAAATATAGCGCCTATTCTTCATCGGACCAAGGATATCCATGTTCGCAGTGATGGAAGAGGTGAAATTGATACAACCAAAATTGAGCATCCAATCATTGAATCCTGTCTTGCACCTCCAATGTAGGTCCACCCTGCCAATTTCACATGCAAACCACTAGCATTACTATCTAATGACAGTACAAAAAGAGTAGCAAGATAGTAGAAAACTATGTACCTTCGTAATGAACAGCTCATAGTGCCACCAATTGGATATAAAGGTTTGGAAGAAAACATGCTCCTAATGTTGAACCAGTTGGACTTTTTGTGCAGTTCCACTAAAATCGAGCATCCCTGTTTGCATAGATATTGAAAGTGTGATTACTGTAAAAACGACACTAGTTGAAGAATAGACTCACAAATATAAGCATTCCAATTTCTTAATGGAAAAGGTAGCAAGACTGTTTCTTACTACTTGTTGAAAGGAATAAATAAGGCAACAACGGCTGATGTCAGAAAGGCATATATAGTTCTTTTTGAAAGAATGATCGACTCCTGACCTTTCCTCTTCTTTTATGCATATTTTGTGCAGTTCAACTAAAATAAAATGCCATCACCACCTTGATAATTCAGTGAAACTATACAAAAGGAAATAACTTAACATTACAACATGATGTCAGGTATGTAGTCGACAGGCATTAGAGACAAACATATAGACCTCCTCCGATAACATAATAACATTAATTTTAACAAAGGTGTGACTAGATTTATCGGGATAATTTGAGTGAACTCTACACCCTCTGTTCCTTAATATAAGATGTTTATGCGGTTCAATGTGAAGTACCCAAATATCTAGTATTTAGAAAAACAGGTAGTAGTTTTCTTGAGCACATATCTAGGAAAGCTTGCCACACTTTATTTATGTCCATACGCTAATGCAACACCATTCGAATACTACAAATATACACTAATCCAGTGGCTAGTGCAACAGTAGAGTAGTTAGTTTATTACAGGGTACAGTACAATGGTTTTACTGAACAGATTTCAATAAACTCTAGCACTGGAAGATTTCTATAAGAATTAACAATACGAAATGTAAAGGTAACAAGTTTCAGCATTGGTATACTAGTTGTGCATGAGCATTAAACCAAATTCAAAAGTCTGAAGGTAACTAGCATTATTAACTAATGACAGTATAAAAATATTGCAAACCATGTACCTCCAAGGTAAATATCATTTCGAACTCATGGGGCCCTTAAAAATTGCTATCCCAATCTTGATAATTGATCAAACATAAAAACTTGATCGAACGAATCAAGAGAACAGCCGGAGGAGGAGGTGCCCACTCTTGACCTTTCCTCTTGTCTTCATAATTTTTTGTGCAGTTTAACCAAAATAAAATGACATCATCACCTTGGCATTTTGGTGACACTGTACAAAAAAATTAACTTATCTCATGAAAGTAAGGTATGTAATCTATAAGCATTAACAGTGCAAAAATCTGAAGGTAGTAACAAGTTTCATCATTGGTATAATGGTTGTGCAACAGCATTAGAATGCCTTAGCTGAAAAATCTTTAATACATCCACAATCAATAGCTAACCCTGAAATAATCCAGTGACATTAAATGGCATTGCTTAAATTTATCGGTGGCATTAGACTGAGTATGGCATTAGTTAAATGTGGCATTACTTTAGCAGTAGCATTGCCTTACTCGACTGTTGGCGTTATACTAACAGCAAAAAAGTGGCAATAAGAGCATGGGAGGCCCATTCGGATAGTGGCGGCGCACAAGTATGATGTACCTCCACGAACGCAGAGTGGTGAGGGAGGTATGGTTGCCCAGAGCAACAAATATCCAGGCTGCATATGTGGATTACGTCCATTTTTGTTCTATTTAGCCACTTTTTTCCTATGTGAGGACAACAAACCGACCGACCTGGTCATTCTCTATTGCGTTGTCATGCCTTTCTACTCTTCTTCAACCAAGAGACACGAGACTTGTTCCTTAGCTACTGATTTTCCCCTTTTCAACCTAGATGCGGGTTCGATGCCTACTCTCTTGGACAGTACAGTCTCCCTTCCTTTCCTTATTCAACCCAGACATGGATTAGTCTGCATGAAGTAGGGTTTCCTTTCATAGTGCAAATTAAGGTTTTCGTCTGCGTGGCCAGCAGAGCAGAGGATAGCAAATTGGGAAGATGGTGGAGTGGAAAAAGATCCACATGCAACGACATGGCAGATGGAGCAATAGAACAAGGGCATGGTTCAAAAAGAGGTAGCATAACTTAGGGTCGGTGGGAAGTGGCTTTAGTCGTGGTCGTCGTCCTCCGCACACACTACGGCAGCGAGTGATACGTCCATTTTGCATCATGCTTTTATATCAATATTTATTGTATTATGGGTTGTTATTACACATTATATCTCAATACTTATGGCTACTCTCTCTTATTTTACAAGGTTTACCATGAAGAGGGGGAATGCCGGCAGCTGGAATTCTGGCTAGAAAAGGAGCAAATATTGGAAACCTATTCTACACAACTCCAAAAATCTGAAACTCCACAGAAGTTATTTTTGGAATTAATAAGAATTATTGAGCGAAGAAATGACCAGAGGGGGCCCATACCCAGGCCAGGAGGGTGGGGGTCGCGCCCACCCCTACTGGGCGTGCCCCCTGTCTCCTAGGCCCCCCGTTGGCCCTCTAGTGCCCATCTTCTGCTATATGAAGGCTTTTACCCTGGAAAAAATCAGAGGAAAGCTTCCGGGACGAAACTCCGCCGCCACGAGGCGGAACCTTGGCGGAACCAATCTAGGGCTCCGGCAGAGCTGTTCTGCCGGGGAAACTTCTCTTCGGGAGGGGGAAATCATCACCATCGTCATCATCAACGATCCTCTCTCTGGGAGGGGGTCAATCTCCATCAACATCTTCACCAGCACCATCTCCTCTCAAAACCCTAGTTCATCTCTTGTATCCAATCTTGTATCAAAACCACAAATTGGTACCTGTGGGTTGCTAGTAGTGTTGATTACTCCTTGTAGTTGATGCTAATTGGTTTACTTGGTGGAAGATCATATGTTCAGATCCTTAATGCATATTATTACTCCTCTGATTATGAAGATGAATATGCTTTGTGAGTAGTTATGTTTGTTCCTGAGGACATGGGTGAAGTCTTGCTATTAGTAGTCATGTGAATTTGATATTCGTTCGATATTTTGATGAGATGTATGTTGTCTTTCCTCTAGTGGTGTTATGTGAACGTCGACTAAATGACACTTCACCATTATTTGGGCCTATAGGAAGGCATTGGTAGGTAATAAGTAGATGATGGGTTGATAGAGTGACAGAAGCTTATACCCTAGTTTATGCGTTGCTCCGTAAGGGTCTGATTTGGATCCATATGTCTAATGATGTGGTTAGGTTTACCTTAATACTTCTTTTGTAGTTGTGGATGCTTGCAATAGTGGTTAATCATAAGTGGTATGCTTGTCCAAGTAAGGGCAGCACCCAAACACCGGTCCACCCACATATCAAATTATCAAAGTACCGAACGTGAATCATATGAGTGTGATGAAAACTAGCTTGATGATAATTCCCATGTGTCCTCGGGAGCTCTTTTCTCATTATAAGAAATTGTCTAGGCTTGTCCTTTGCTACAAAAAGGATTGGGCCACCTTGCTGCACTTTATTTACTTTCATTGCTTGTTACCTGTTACAATTTATCTTATCACAAAACAATCTGTTACCTACAATTTCAGTTCTTGCAGAGAAAACCTTACTGAAAACCGCTTGTCATTTCCTTCTGCTCCTTGTTGGGTTCGACACTCTTACTTATCGAAAGGACTATGATAGATCCCCTATACTTGTGGGTCATCAGCGAGATTGGGGGCAGAGGCCATCTCGCGCGTGTCCTAGGTCTGAGAGGACGGCCTTGTCGTCAGTGCGTGACCTCGCTCGCCGATGATGAGTGTGTCAATGCTGCACACCCTTTTCTTCCCCGGCAGATCTGTGACCACCGGTGAGGAGGGAGTGAGAGGTCGTCTTTTTTAGATCTGGGGATAGGGTGATAGTGTGAGAAGCAAGTGGGCAGCCCTTAGCAAGAAAGGGCTGAAGATCCAGTCTATATATCTTTTTTATACTTCTAGTACGGGAGGTGGAGTAGTGGTAGAGTAGTTCATATTTTCTCTGCGTATAGTACAAGTTAGTCATGCTTCAAAATTGAATGACACGCCATTAAAAAAATAAAGGTTGATAACTAATGCGGCACCTTGGGCCAACGCGGCTAGATCGCATTTTGCACGAGAAATTACACACCATGTTTTGTTGACATGTGGTCCCGTTCCAACATATCAGTGGGACGACGACGACTCCTTTCTACTAGTATTTCCGAACGGACATGTAGGCCGAGGCGCCTCTTCGTGTACCATGGCAAACTGGCAACCGTCCACCGACTCTTTGCCTTTCCCTCTCGATTTGGAATTGCTGCCGCACGCTCTTCCTCTCCCTCCTCCATTTGCCTTCACCCTTCCTTCTGCCATTGTTCGATCATCTTCTCCATGGAGGGTGAAGGAAATATGCCCTAGAGGCAATAATAAAGTTATTATTTATTTCCTCATATCATGATAAATGTTTATTATTCATGCTAGAATTGTATTAACCGGAAACATGATACATGTGTGAATACATAGACAAACATATAGTCACTAGTATGCCTCTACTTGACTAGCTCATTAATCAAAGATGGTTATGTTTCCTAACCATTGACATGTGTTGTCATTTGATTAATGGGATCACATCATTAGGAGAATGAGGTGATTGACATGACCCATCCCGTTAGCTTAGCACTTGATCGTTTAGTATTCTGCTATTGCTTCCTTCATGACTTATACATGTTCCTGTAACTATGAGAATTGTGTAACTCCCGTTTACCGGAGGAACACTTTGGGTACTACCAAATGTCACAACGTAACTGGGTGATTATAAAGGAGTACTATAGGTGTCTCCGAAGGTACATGTTGAGTTAGCATAATTCGAGATTAGGTTTTGTCACTCTGATTGTCGGAGAGGTATCTCTGGGCCCTCTCGGCAATGCTCATCACCTAAGCCTTGCAAGCATGTAACTAATGAGTTAGTTATAAGATGAAGTATTACAGAACGAGTAAAGAGACTTGTCGATAACGAGATTGAACTAGGTATTGGATACCGACGATCGAATCTCGGACAAGTAACATACCGATGACAAAGGGAACAACGTGTGTTGTTATGTGGTTTGACCGATAAAGATCTTCGTAGAATATGTGGGAACCAATATGGGCATCCAGGTCCCGCTATTGGTTATTGACCAGAGATGTGTCTCAGTCATGTCTACATCGTTCTCGAACCGTAGGGTCCGCACGCTTAAGGTTTCGATGACAGTTATATTATGAGTTTATGTATTTTGATGTACCGAAGGTTGTTCGGAGTCCCGGATATGATTACGGACATGACGAGGAGTCTCGAAATGGTCGAGACATAAAGATTGATATATTGGACGGATATATTTGGACACCGGAAAGGTTCCGGAGAAGTTTGGAGCCCCGGGAGGTTACCAGAACCCCCCAGGAGGTATATGGGCCTTATTGGGCCCATGTAGGAGGAAGAGAGAAGGAGCAAGGGAAGGGGGCGCGCCCCCCCAAGCCCAATCCGAATTGGGGAGGGGGGCCGGCCCCCCCCTTTCCTTTCTCCTTCCCCCTCTTCCTATTACTACTACTAGTACTACTTCCTAATACTAGTACTCTTTCCTTCCCCATCCAAATAAGATAAGGAAAAGAGAGGGAAACCTACTTGGAGTAGGTTTCCCCCTCCTCATGGCGCGCCCCCCTAGGGCCGGCCACCTCCTCCCTCCCTCCTTTATATACGGGGGTAGGGGGGCACCCTAGAATACACCAGTTGATCATTGATCGTTCCTTAGCCGTGTGCGGTGCCCCCCTCCATGATATTACACCTCGGTCATATTGTAGCGGTGCTTAGGCGAAGCCCTGCAACAGGAGAACATCAAGATCGTCACCACGCCGTCGTGCTGACGGAACTCCCCCTCGGCGCCTCTGCTGGATCGGAGATCGAGGGTGCGTCATCGAGCTGTACGCGTGTCAAGAACTCGGAGGTGCCGGAGTAACGGTACTTGGATCGGTTGAACCGGAGGACGTACGACTACTTCCTCTACGTTGCGTCAACGCTTCCGCTTCGGTCTACAAGGGTACGTAGACAACACTCTCCCCTCGTTGCTATATCATCACCATGATCTTGCGTGTGCGTAGGAATTTTTTTGAAATTACTACGTTCCCCAACAGTGGCATCCGAGCCTAGGTTTTATGTGTTGATGTTATATGCACGAGTAGAACACAAGTAAGTTGTGGATGATATAAGTCATACTGCCTACCAGCATGTCATACTTTGGTTCAGCGGTATTGTGAGATGAAGCGGCCCGGACCGACATTACGCGTACGCTTACGCGAGACTGGTTTCACCGTTACGAGCACTCGTGCTTAAAGGTGGCTGGCGGGTGTCTGTCTCTCTCACTTTAGTTGAACCGAGTGTGGCTACGCCCGGTCCTTGTGAAGGTTAAAACGGAGTCTATTTGACAAACTATCGTTGTGGTTTTGATGCATAGGTGAGATTGGTTCTTGCTTAAGCCCGTAGCAGCCACGTAAAATTTGCAACAACAAAGTAGAGGACGTCTAACTTGTTTTTGCAGGGCATGTTGTGATGTGATATGGCCAAGACATGATGCTATATTTTATTGTATGAGATGATCATGTTTTGTAACCGAAGTTATCGACAACTGGCAGGAGCCATATGGTTGTCGCTTTATTGTATGAAATGCAAACGCCCTGTAATTGCTTTACTTCATCACTAAGCGGTAGCGATAGTCATAGAAGCAATAGATGGCGTAACGACAACGATGCTACGATGGAGATCAAGGTGTCACGCCGGTGACGATGGTGATCACGACGGTGCTTCGAAGATGGAGATCACAAGCACAAGATGATGATGGCCATATCATATCACTTATATTGATTGCATGTGATGTTTATCCTTTATGCATCTTATCTTGCTTTGATTGACGGTAGCATTTTAAGATGATCTCTCACTAATTATCAAGAAGTGTTCTCCCTGAGTATGCACCGTTGCGAAAGTTCTTCGTGCTGAGACACCACGTGATGATCGGGTGTGATAGGCTCTACGTTCAAATACAACGGGTGCAAAACAGTTGCACACGCGGAATACTCAGGTTATACTTGACGAGCCTAGCATATACAGATATGGCCTCGGAACACAGGGACCGAAAGGTCGAGCGTGAATCATATAGTAGATATGATCAACATAGAGATGTTCACCATTGAAACTACTCCATCTCACGTGATGATCGGACATGGTTTAGTTGATTTGGATCACATAGTCACTTAGATGACTAGAGAGATGTCTGTCTAAGTGGGAGTTCTTTAATAATATGATTAATTGAACTTAAATTTATCATGAACTTAGTACCTGATAGTATTTTGCTTGTCTATGTTTGTTTGTAGATAGATGGCTCGTGCTGTTGTTCCGTTGAATTTTAATGTGTTCCTTGAGAAAACAAAATTGAAAGATGATGGTAGCAATTACACGGACTGGGTCCGTAACCTGAGGATTGTCCTCATTGCTGCACAGAAGAGTTACGTCCTGGAAGCACCGCTGGGTGCCAGGCCTGCTGCTGATGTAACTGACGACGTTAAGAACGTCTGGCAGAGCAAAGCTGATGACTACTCTATAGTTCAGTGTGCCATGCTTTACGGCTTAGAACCGGGTCTTCAACGACGTTTTGAACGTCATGGGGCATATGAGATGTTCTAGGAGTTGAAGTTAATATTTCAAGCAAATGCCCGGATTGAGAGATATGAAGTCTCCAATAGGTTCTACAGCTGCAAGATGGAGGAGAACAGTTCTGTCAGTGAGCATATACTCAAAATGTTTGGGTATAATAATCACTTGATTCAACTGGGAGTTAATCTTCCGGATGATAGCGTCATTGACAGAATTCTCCAATCACTGCCACCAAGCTACAAGAGCTTTGTGATGAACTATAATATGCAAGGGATGAACAAGACTATTCCCAAGCTCTTCGCGATGCTGAAAGCCGCGGATGTAGAAATCAAAAAGGAGCATCAAGTGTTGATGGTCAACAAGACCACTGGTTTCAAGAAAAGGGGCAAAGGGAAGAAGAAGGGGAACTTCAAAAGGAACGGCAAACAAGTTGCTGCTCAAGTGAAGAAACCCAAGTCTGGACCTAAGCCTGAAACTGAGTGCTTCTACTGCAAGCAGACTGGACACTGGAAGCGGAACTGCCCCAAGTATTTGGCGGATAAGAAGGATGGCAAAGTGAACAAAGGTATATGTGATATACATGTTATTGATGTGTACCTTACTAATGCTCGCAGTAGCACCTGGGTATTTGATACTGGTTCTGTTGCTAACATTTGCAACTCGAAACAGGGACTACGGATTAAGCGAAGATTAGCTAAGGACAAGGTGACGAAGCGCGTGTGAAATGGTTCCAAAGTCGATGTGATCGCTGTCGGCACGCTACCTCTACATCTACCATCGGGATTAGTTTTAGACCTGAATAATTGTTATTTGGTGCCTGCGTTGAGCATGAACATTATATCTGGATCTTGTTTGATGCGAGATGGTTATTCATTTAAATCAGAGAATAATGGTTGTTCTATTTATATGAGTAATATCTTTTATGGTCATGCACCCTTGAAGAGTGGTCTATTTTTATTTCTCGATAGTAGTGATACACATATTCATAATGTTGAAGCCAAAAGATGCAGAGTTGATAATGATAGTGCAACATATTTGTGGCACTGCCGTTTAGGTCATATCGGTGTAAAACGCATGAAGAAACTCCATACTGATGGACTTCTGGAATCACTTGATTATGAATCACTTGGTACTTGCGAACCGTGCCTCATGGGCAAGATGACCAAAACACCGTTCTCCGGATCTATGGAGAGAGCAACAGATTTGTTGGAAATCATACATACAGATGTATGTGGTCCGATGAATGTTGAGGCTCGTGGCAGATATCGTTATTTCCTCACCTTCACAGATGATTTGAGCAGATATGGGTATATCTACTTGATGAAGCACAAGTCTGAAACATTTGAAAAGTTCAAAGAATTTCAGAGTGAAGTAGAAAATCATCGTAACAAGAAAATAAAGTTTCTACGATCTGATCGTGGAGAAGAATATTTGAGTTACGAGTTTGGTTTACATTTGAAACAATGTGGAATAGTTTCGCAACTCACGCCACCTGGAACACCACAGCGAAATGGTGTGTCCGAACGTCGTAATCGTACTTTACTTGATATGGTGCGATCTATGATGTCTCTTACCGATTTACCGCTATCGTTTTGGGGTTATGCTTTAGAGACGGCCGCATTCACGTTAAATAGGGCACCATCAAAATCCGTTGAGACGACGCCTTATGAACTGTGGTTTGGCAAGAAACCAAAGTTGTCGTTTCTCAAAGTTTGGGGCTGCGATGCTTATGTGAAGAAACTTCAACCAGATAAGCTCGAACCCAAATCGGAGAAATGTGTCTTCATAGGATACCCAAAGGAGACAATTGGGTACACCTTCTATCACAGATCTGAAGGCAAGATTTTCGTTGCTAAAATCGGATCCTTTCTAGAGAAGGAGTTTCTCTCGAAAGAAGTGAGTGGGAGGAAAATAGAACTTGATGAGATAACTGTATCTACTCCCTTATTGGAAAGTAGTTCATCACAAGAACCGGTTCCTGTGACAACTACACCAATTAGTGAGGAAGCTAATGATATTGATCATGAAACTTCAGATCAAGTTTCTACTGAACCTCGTAGGTCTACCAGAGTAAGATCCGCACCAGAGTGGTACGGAAATCCTATTCTGGAAGTCATGTTACTAGACCATGATGAACCTACGAACTATGAGGAAGTGATGATGAGCCCAGATTCCGCAAAATGGCTAGAGGCCATGAAATCTGAGATAGGATCCATGTATGAAAACAAAGTATGGACTTTGGTTGACTTGCCCGATGATCGGCAAGCCATTGAGAATAAATGGATCTTTAAGAAGAAGACTGACGCTGATGGTAATGTTACTGTCTACAAAGCTCGACTTGTTGCAAAATGTTTTCGACAAGTTCAAGGGGTTGATTACGATGAGACTTTCTCACCCGTAGCGATGCTTAAGTCTGTCCGAATCATGTTGGCTATTGCTGCATTTCATGATTATGAAATTTGGCAAATGGATGTCAAGACTGCATTCTTGAATGGATTTCTAGAAGAAGAGTTGTATATGATGCAACCTGAAGGTTTTGTTGATCCAAAAGGTGCTGACAAAGTGTGCAAGCTCCAACGTTCCATTTATGGACTGGTGCAAGCATCTCGGAGTTGGAATAAACGTTTTGATAGTGTGATCAAAGCATATGGTTTTATACAGACTTTTGGAGAAGCTTGTATTTACAAGAAAGTGAGTGGGAGCTCTGTAGCATTTCTAGTTTTATATGTTGATGACATATTATTAATTGGAAATGATATAGAATTTCTGGATAGCATAAAGGGATACTTGAATAAAAGTTTTTCTATGAAAGACCTCGGTGAAGCTGCTTACATATTGGGCATCAAGATCTATAGAGATAGATCAAGACGCTTAATAGGACTTTCACAAAGTACATACCTTGACAAAATTTTGAAAAAGTTCAAAATGGATCAGGCAAAGAAAGGATTCTTGCCTGTGCTACAAGGTGTGAAGTTGAGTCAAACTCAATGCCCGACCACAGCAGAAGATAGAGAGAAAATGAAAGATGTTCCTTATGCTTCAGCCATAGGCTCTATCATGTATGCAATGCTGTGTACCAGACCTGACGTATGCTTAGCAATAAGCTTGGCAGGTAGGTACCAAAGTAATCCAGGAGTGGATCACTGGACAGCGGTCAAGAACATCCTGAAATACCTGAAAAGGACTAAGGATATGTTTCTCGTATATGGAGGTGACAAAGAGCTAGTCGTAAATGGTTACGTCGATGCAAGCTTTGACACTGATCCGGACGATTCTAAATCACAGACCGGATACGTGTTTTTATTAAACGGTGGAGCTGTAAGTTGGTGCAGTTCTAAACAAAGCGTCGTGGTAGGATCTACATGTGAAGCGGAGTACATAGCTGCTTCTGAAGCAGCAAATGAAGGAGTCTGGATGAAGGAGTTCATTTCCGATCTAGGTGTCATACCTAGTGCATCGGGACCAATGAAGATCTTCTGTGACAATACTGGTGCAATTGCCTTGGCAAAGGAATCCAGATTTCACAAGAGGACCAAGCACATCAAGAGACGCTTCAATTCCATTCGGGACCAAGTCCAAGTGGGAGACATAGAGATTTGCAAGATACATACGGATCTGAATGTTGCAGACCCGTTGACTAAGCCTCTCTCACGAGCAAAACATGATCAGCACCAAGACTCCATGGGTGTTAGAATCATTACTATGTAATCTAGATTATTGACTCTAGTGCAAGTGGGAGACTGAAGGAAATATGCCCTAGAGGCAATAATAAAGTTATTATTTATTTCCTCATATCATGATAAATGTTTATTATTCATGCTAGAATTGTATTAACCGGAAACATGATACATGTGTGAATACATAGACAAACATATAGTCACTAGTATGCCTCTACTTGACTAGCTCATTAATCAAAGATGGTTATGTTTCCTAAACATTGACATGTGTTTTCATTTGATTAAAGGGATCACATCATTAGGAGAATGAGGTGATTGACATGACCCATCCCGTTAGCTTAGCACTTGATCGTTTAGTATTCTGCTATTGCTTCCTTCATGACTTATACATGTTCCTGTAACTATGAGAATTGTGTAACTCCCGTTTACCGGAGGAACACTTTGGGTACTACCAAACGTCACAACATAACTGGGTGATTATAAAGGAGTACTACAGGTGTCTCCGAAGGTACATGTTGAGTTAGCATAATTCGAGATTAGGTTTTGTCACTCCGATTGTCGGAGAGGTATCTCTGGGCCCTCTCGACAATGCTCATCACCTAAGCCTTGCAAGCATGTAACTAATGAGTTAGTTATAAGATGAAGTATTACAGAACGAGTAAAGAGACTTGTCGATAACGAGATTGAACTAGGTATTGGATACCGACGATCGAATCTCGGACAAGTAACATACTGATGACAAAGGGAACAACGTGTGTTGTTATGCGGTTTGACCGATAAAGATCTTCGTAGAATATGTGGGAACCAATATGGGCATCCAGGTCCCGCTATTGGTTATTGACCAGAGATGTGTCTCAGTCATGTCTACATCGTTCTCGAACCGTAGGGTCCGCACGCTTAAGGTTTCGATGACAGTTATATTATGAGTTTATGTATTTTGATGTACCGAAGGTTGTTCGGAGTCCCGGATATGATTACGGACATGACGAGGAGTCTCGAAATGGTCGAGACATAAAGATTGATATATTGGACGGATATATTTGGACACCGGAAAGGTTCCGGAGAAGTTTGGAGCCCCGGGAGGTTACCGGAACCCCCCGGGAGGTATATGGGCCTTATTGGGCCCATGTAGGAGGAAGAGAGAAGGAGCAAGGGAAGGGGGCGCGCCCCCCAAGCCCAATCCGAATTGGGGAGGGGGGCCGGCCCCCCCTTTCCTTTCTCCTTCCCCCTCTTCCTATTACTACTACTAGTACTACTTCCTAATACTAGTACTCTTTCCTTCCCCATCCAAATAAGATAAGGAAAAGAGAGGGAAACCTACTTGGAGTAGGTTTCCCCCTCCTCATGGCGCGCCCCCCCTAGGGCCGGCCACCTCCTCCCTCCCTCCTTTATATACGGGGGTAGGGGGGCACCCTAGAATACACCAGTTGATCATTGATCGTTCCTTAGCCGTGTGCGGTGCCCCCCTCCACGATATTACACCTCGGTCATATTGTAGCGGTGCTTAGGCGAAGCCCTGCAACAGGAGAACATCAAGATCGTCACCACGCCGTCGTGCTGACGGAACTCCCCCTCGGTGCCTCTGCTGGATCGGAGATCGAGGGTGCGTCATCGAGTTGTACGCGTGTCAAGAACTCGGAGGTGCCGGAGTAACGGTACTTGGATCGGTTGAACCGGAGGACGTACGACTACTTCCTCTACGTTGTGTCAACGCTTCCGCTTCGGTCTACGAGGGTACGTAGACAACACTCTCCCCTCGTTGCTATATCATCACCATGATCTTGCGTGTGCGTAGGAAATTTTTTGAAATTACTACGTTCCCCAACAGAGGGAACAGGCCGGAAATGACCCCGTTATTCTTGCCCCGATCTGAAAGATGACATGGTGGAGGAACTCATTGATCGGTGCGATGTCATCACCTCAGCTAGCATGGCAGGTTCGTTCAAGACCATTCTCGACTCAACTAATAATATCATTACAAGGAACCCAAGGGTCAAGGAGCGGTTTGATCTCCCCTATCTTTTTCGCCATGACTTCGATGACTGGCACAGGGACGACGGAGGCCTCGCCTTGTGCAAGTTGATGCCGCTTGATAATGATACGTATGATGTTAAGATGCCATTGCTTGAGGGTAAGGCTTGGGGAGGCACAAATGGAGATTGGGTTGTTTATATTGGGTCCAACTACGAGTGGGAACTTGTGAATGTGTACACTCGTCACCGGGTTCCACTTCCAAAAATCTCAGCAGACTGCCCAGTGGTTGAGCACACCGGTATTCTACGCACGTTCAAATACGATCATGGTGACTGTCTTCTACTGTAGATATCAATTTGTCGAGTTCCCAACCGCTCTTGGAATTACAAGAACTATGAAGTTGTTGCTATATTCGACAAGCTTGTTGCCGTCCTTCATGGTTCGACTGGATGGATATTGCTCAAAAATCAGTTTATGTACACGGATGAGTACTGTGATGCAATTCAATACGAGGGCCTTGTGTTTGCTTCCACTACTCATGGCACTGTTTTTGCATGGGATCCTCTTAGTTTCGGTACGTTTGTCTTCAACCGTAATTATAATTGTTTCATCCACATGCATGCGGGTTAGCAAGTTTCCCTTTACTAATTAACCTTCTTCTTGTGTTTCCAAGGTCCTGTGAAGATTCCACCACCTATACTTGAAAATTTCTATAACCAAGGGGGAGATGATGATGGTGATGATCACGAGCATGAGGACGAGCAGCGCCCATATACTCAGTGGCGCCTGGCAACTAATTCCGATGGATCACCTCTTCTTGTGTGTATACAGCCCACTGAGTTTGTTACTACTGAGGGAGCACGTGTAGTCTCCCATGGTCGCACTCTCCGGACCTATTCCAACACCCGTTGCATGGTATTCGGGATGGATACTAGTGTGCTAGCGCCAACACCTTCTCCCTGGTACAGAATGGATAGTCTTGGAAAAAACTCGCTCTTCCTTGGACAAAACTATCTGATGATGGTGAAAGGCGATCCAACTGCTACTGACACAATGTTACTAGTACCATTTATGAGAAGCAACTGTATCTATACCTCGGACATTTGGGTGGTTCCCTACCCTGGTACTGATATAGTAGTCCGCTTTAGCCTGGATGATCAGTCCGTTATTGGTCTCGAGATTGACAATGGATGGCCCGTCCCAGAGAATCACTTGTGGTTCAAAGCAAGCGTTTCCAACACCGAGGATTGGATGAGTTGAAGTTCATTTCATTGCTTGTTAGTTGTTGTGTGATGAAAACTTTAGTATTTATAATGTATCCTCGTTGTTGATGTGGGTTGATGACCTGTTGTATGTAATAAAATGATATGCCTGTGATAAACTTACTAAATTTATGAATGACTTTCGAGTCGCTTCTCTGAGTGAGTGGTGCAACGAGGCAAAAAAATATTTTCCGAATACATAATTGTACGTGCATTGCAACAGGTTATCGAATGAGGCCAATCAACAATAGTAGTACACTATTTGTACTAGCTTCACATGCTTCGCGCATCGGGCAGGTGTTTTTACTGTAGCCATATGTTAATGTGTTCTCTGTACGTAACCAGCACCTCGAATCCTCGATACTACTAGTAGGAGTACTATATAAGTTATAGGAGTAGTAGGGTGGCATGGGCCAGAACAAGCATTCACGTCCAGGAGTACGACGCATGCCACAAGCACTACATCCATCTGACACCATATTTCTTGGAGTCCGTGCTAGAGCAATCTCTTCAAGCTCGTCGTTTCTCTAACTTCAGCCATCGCGCGGCGTGTGAGGTGGGGGTTTGTCTATAGTCGGTTTCCTCAACTGCGGTCCCACTTGTAAGGCCAACTCCAATGCACGACCCCAAACGGACCTCCATTTTGCATGAACTCCAGCGATAATTTTGACTAGAAAAGCAAGACCAAAGAATACAAGAACCACAATAGTGCCTTCTCAATGCATTCATTATTGATCTGCGGAGGCTCGATCTTGCGTGCTTCTTTCTTCTTCGAGTGTAAATAAGTAGACGTTGCTTCCTCGCATCTAGCCTCATGTCTAGCCTCTATTCTACTAGGAGTATCAACAAGTGCACTAGTCTCATCTCTAGCCTCTATGCTAGCTAAAAGTGCTAGAACATCTACTAATTTGCGCTCTATCAATATATCGATGTACTCTTCTTCCCAATACCAAAACTTGCATCCATTCTACACAATAATTTTTTTAAGTTAGCACAACTAGTATAATCCGAGAGCACAACTGTGGAGGATATAGCTACTGAGTATAAACCAGCCAGGAGGGCCCGGTTCACCCTTGACTATGTTGAAGCCCGCGAAGATCCAGAAGATGGCGCTTTACTAAAGGAAGTGTAGAAGCCCGAAGCCCAAAGGCGGATTAGGGCCCATAGTGGTAAACCGCCATGACTATGTAAACTTGTAGTATAAGTTAGGAAAGGAGAGACCGAGCCGGACATTTTGTATGAGTCGGCCTCGGGGTTCTGTAAACCGGCCAGGGCATCAACCTGTGGATATAAAGGGACGACCCGGCGACGGTTCAGGGACGACAGACAACAACTCGAGACTCAGGCAAGCGTATTCCGCTCCCTGATCATCGAAACCCAATCAATCCCATCACAACTAGACGTAGGCTTTTACCTTCATCGAAGGGGCGGAACTAGTATAACTCACGTGTCCCTTGTCCGGTTTAACCCCTTCAAGCTAACCCGTTGCGATGGCTCCACGACTAAGTCCTTTCACAAGGACATCTGACGTGATAATTCCACGACAGTTGGCGCCCACCGTGGGGCTATCGCACGATGGTGTTGAGTTCTTGAAGGGCTGCTCTGAAGGACTTAAGGGGTACGTGATCGGCCGGATGACCAAAAGTCATCGCGGCAAGCTCTACATCGATGACAAAGGATGGGGCCCCGAGGCTGGCTCAATGGAGTATGGGTACCGGGTCCCCTTCAGCGGAATTCATGTCTTCATTGGCAAGATTTGTGAACCAGGCCCTGAGCCGGACATCTGCACCGACCTCGTCGAGACGGCTCAGCATGCGAGTCCAGCCCGGATTAAGCCCGCCGTGAAGCGTGCGTTCGTAGGATGTGTCCATGGGATCGGATCGGAACCGGTGTCTGAGGGCGAGACGGCTGTATATTCCGACGGCGAGTCATCCACTGGCGAAACCGAGTCCTTATACCGGATTCATGGCGGTATGTTCGAGGGATATTCCGATGGCAACAGTATTCCGGACCTCCTTGAAGTGCCGAGTCGGGTTGCTATTTACATGGCCGGCACGCAGCCCGTGTTGCAGTCTTCATCTACCGCAACAATGAATACTGGATCAGCGGCCGCGGCAGGCACCTCGGCGCGCCAGCCGGTGCAGGTTCTTTCCAGTTTAATGGACGCTTGGGCGACCTTGTTAACCGCGACAGTCACCCCAGATACGCAGGATCAGCACAATGCGGAAGTTGCGAGACTGAAGGAGCAAATTACGCAGGCTAAGGAGGACCTGGTGGCTGAGGATAATAGGATGGCTGAGGAACAGGCCGTTTTGAATGCTCAATCACAGCAGATACAAGCACAGAATTACCGGCTCATCCTAGATCGGACTGCGTCAGAGGATGTGATACGAAGGAAGTATCGGTCGCGCCTGCCATCGGTTTACGAAGGGTTAAATCTCTTTCAGACGCCAGGCGTTCGGCCGAGCAATCCGGCAGCTACAAACCAAGATGAAGCGCCTAGGATAGCTCCGGATCAGCCACGAGCAATGGAGCTACCCCGACGGACAGTTAACCCGCCGCAGTATGTGCCTACACCACCGGGTCACTTTTCGAGCCCTCTAGATAACATGATTGCTGCGGCCTCACGCTTGGCAGCCATTCCAATGGAAGGAGATTCAATAGAGGCAGTTGAGACATGGCGGGCAAGAGATCTTCTTCAAACCGCCGTACTGCAGCAACGAGCTTATTCATATAGCCGGGATAGAATCCATTCAACCCCTTGTCCGAGCCCAAGTTATAGCAGGCGGATGGACGAACCGGAAGTATCTAGCAGCGCGCGGCGTCGCAATGCTCAGGAGGTAGTGGATCATGGTAGGGCACGAAGGGATGGTGCTTTGGGTCGTTATCAACCCGCCCCGGTTCAGCCAGCAGTGTCGGTTGACAGAGGCACCGGGCTTGCTTTCAGTTCCTGGGGAGTACCGTGCCTTATTCCGACTCTCTGTAACGTGTGTCTGCCCAAGGATTTCAAGGGTCCACGAAAAGTTCCTAACTACACGGCGGACCAGTCGCCTGAAGCGTGGGTCGAGACTTATGAGATGGCAATGGAGATGCTGGATGTAGATGAAGAAGCTTGTGCAAAGTACTTCACAATGATGTTGGAAGGAACAGCCCGCACTTGGTTGAAAAATCTGCCAGCTAATTCCATCGAGTCATGGGATCAGTTGAAGGCCCGGTTTATAGCCAATTTTAAAGACACGTGCAAATAGCCCATGTCCATCGTAGATCTGGATGCTTGTGTTCAGGGTGAGAACGAGTCCACAACTCATTGGGTGCGCCGGGTTTCAGAAGTTTTGCACTCGTCTGACCGAATTAACGCTGGCCAAGCGATTATCACACTGGAACGTAATTGCTGGTTTAAGTCACTGAAGGAGAAGTTGGGACGGCTCAAGCGCCACTGCAACGACTTGGGAACCCTCATGGCAGCCTTGGTAAAGTATGCCGATTCTGATAATACCAAGGACCCCGATTCTAATAATGAGAAATCGGAGAAGGGAAAGAGGAATGGCGGTGCGAAGGGACAACAGCACAACCAGGGAGGCCATGGGAATAATGGTAAGCGTAAAGCGGATTCAGATTTTGTGGCTAATGCTAATGTGCAGCGTCGTAAGGGTAAACCGCCCCAGCGCGGTGGGATGATGAATCTGGAGCGCTTGTTGAATCGGACCTGTCCAAACCATGGAACCAAAGAGGTCCCTGCAACACATCTCTGGAAGGATTGTAACATTATGAAGGAGTTCAAAAATTCTGATCTCTTCTGGTATGATCAGGGCCCGTCGGGCGGTTCAGGTCCAGGTTTTCATGGTGGCAGCGGTTCAGGCTCTGGGTTTCAGAATAATCATAGCAACCAGAACAACCAAGGTGGTAATAACCAACAGAGTAATCAAGGGAATCAGCAGTAGTCGGGTTACCGGAGTCACCCGAAGCAGCTGAATGGTGGACAATATCATGTATTCACCACTAGTCTGTGCAAGCGTGATCTGAAGCTGCATAAGAGGGCAGTCAATGCGGTTGAACCGGCAGTTCCACGCTATCTGCGTTGGTCGGAACAACCTATTGTGTGGAGTAGGGATGATCATCCGCCCCGGGTTGACAATCTGGGTCAGCTAGCTCTGGTGGTGGCACCTCAGGTGGGAGGTTACAAGTTCACCAAAGTACTCATGGATGGAGGAAGCAGTATTAATATTCTGTATTATGAGACATTCCGCCGCATGGGGCTGACAGATAAGAATCTTAAACCGTCCAATACTGTTTTCCATGGTGTGGTACCAGGAAAGTCGGCATATCCAGTGGGCAAGATTGCCTTGGAAGTTGTGTTTGGGGATGAACATGATTCCCGGTCTGAGACATTGACTTTTGAGGTGGTGAGAATCCAGAGCCCGTATCACGCACTGTTTGGGCGACCGGCTTATGCAAAATTCATGGCGAGGCCTTGTTATATTTACTTGCAGCTCAAGATGCCGGGTCACAAAGGAACCATCACATTTCATGGAAGTCAGAAAATCGCTTTGGATTGCGAAGAGAGTGATGCGGCTTACGCTGAGTCAGTTTGTGCTACAGAGGAGTTAAAGTTTTACAAGGAGAATGTTGATCCGGCAGATATGACCCCTCTGAAGAAGCCCACCACTGAGCATGACCCAACCCTACATTTCAAACCGGCTGACAAGACAAAGCTTGTTGACTTTGTACCTGGCGATTCGTCCAAGCAGTTCAGCATCAGCACCAATCTGGATCCAAAATAGGAAAGCGCGCTCATCGAGTTCATCCGTGAGAACCGGGACATTTTTGCATGGAAGCCGTCTGACATGCCAGGTGTACCGAGGGAACTCGCTGAGCACACTCTTAATATTGATCCGAATTTTAAACCGGTCAAGCAATTTCTTTGTTGCTTTAATGAAGAGAGACGCAAGGCAATTGGGGAGGAGGTAGCCCGGCTGTTGGCTGCTGGGTTTATCGTTGAAGTGTTTCATCCTGAATGGTTGGCTAATCCGGTGTTGGTTCTTAAGAAAAACAGGACTTGGCATATGTGTGTGGACTACACGAACTTAAATAAGGCTTGCTCGGCCGATCCTTTTGCTCTCCCGCGTATTGATCAGATCATTGATGCGACGGCGGGTTGTGAGCGCCTGAGTTTTTTGGATGCTCATTCAGGGTACCATCAGATTAAAATGGCAGTTAAGGACCAGGAGAAGATAGCTTTCATCACTCCCTTTGGAGCCTTCTGCTATGTTCCTATGCCCTTTGGGCTCAAGAGTGCTCAGGAAACTTATCAGTGTTGTGTACAAAATTGTCTTCACACGCAGATTGGGCGTAATGTTCATGCCTATGTGGATGCCATTGTGGTGAAATCTAGGGAAAAGGAGACATTGATAGCTGATCTCAAGGAGACGTTTGACAACCTCCGGGTTTACAAGATGATGCTTAACCCGGATAAGTGTGTCTTTGGTGTTCCGGCAGGCAAGTTGCTCGGTTTTCTTGTGTCTAACAGGGGCATTGAGGCTAATCCGGAAAAGATCAAGGCAATCACATCCTTGGCTAAACCGACATGTATCAATGATGTTCAGCGTCTCGCAGGCCAGATTGCAGCCCTCAGGCGGTTTATCAGTCGTCTGGGTGAGAAAGCCATTCCTTTGTATCAGATGCTGAAGAATACGGATGATTTCGTCTGGAGTGATGCGGCCAATGCGGCCTTTGAGGAGTTAAAGCGGCAGTTGGTTGAACCGCTAGTTCTTGCAGCCCCAGTTGATCAAGAGCCTTTACTATTATATGTGGCTGCCAATGCCCGAGCGGTCAGTGTGGCAATTGTGGTAGAGCGTAAAGAGGCTGGGAAGGAATATCCGGTTCAACGACCGGTATACTACATCAGTGAAGTTCTGATCGAATCAAAACAACACTATCCGCATTGGCAGAAGTTGGTGTATGGGGTTTTTATGGCCAGTCAAAAGCTCAAGCAATATTTTCAAGGTCACCCCATCACTGTGGTTAGTTCTGCTCCCTTGGGCGATATCATTCAAAACAGGGAAGCCAGTGGCCGGGTTGCAAAGTGGGCAATTGAGCTTGGTCCACACGGTTTGAAATATGTACCTCGAACAACCATCAAGTCTTAAGCTCTTGTGGACTTTATCAATGACTGGACCGAGTTGCAAGCACCGAAAGAGAAGCCGGATAATATGTACTGGACTATTCATTTCGATGGATCAAGGCAGTTGGAAGGCTCGGGGGCTGGAGTTGTCCTTACTTCCCCTCGAGGTGATAAAATTTGCTATGTCATCCGCTTGATGTTTCCTTGTACTAACAATGCAGCTGAGTATGAAGCTCTACTTCATGGTCTCCGTGTGGCTAAAGAGATGAACTTAACTCGAGTTCGTTGTTTCGGAGATTCTGATCTGGTGGCTCAGCAAATTTCTGGGACTTGGGATTCTAAGGATCCACTCATGGCGGCCTACAGGCGTGAGGTACATATTGTGGTGGGTCACTTCAAAGGATATCAGGTTGACAATATTGATCGGCGCAAAAATGAAGCAGCAGACGCTTTGAGCCGGCTTGGATCTCAGCGCAAACCGGTACTGTCACGCCCAATATGCGACCCTATCCAAAAGGAACTCGAAGGTCCCACCAAGGATAGACCCGCATATCGAAACGCTTTGGCAAGGTGGATATCATTACATCAACATTACATAATAGATGGGGATACATACATAAGGCATACAATGCCACATGAATACAACATCACAATACAAAAGAGCATCATCCGAATACGGATGAATCACAAATAGAAACTCAAACAACATCCACCCTGGTAGCCCAGGCTGCCGACCTGGAACCTATCCCCTGATCGAAGAAGCAGAAGAAGAACTCAACGCAAGCAAACATCACTCTCGCGTCAAGATCATCGCATAACCTGTACCTGCAACTGTTATTGTAGTAATCTGTGAGCCACGAGGACTCAGCAATCCCATTACCATGGGTATCAAGACTAGCAAAGCTTTAAAGGGAAAGGAAGGGTTAAAGTGGTGAGGCTGCAGCAGCGACTAAGCATATATGGTGGCTAACATACGCAAATAAGAGCGAGAAGAGAGCAAGCGGAACGGTCGTGAAACTAGCAATGATCAAGAAGTGATCCTGAACTCCTACTTACGTCAAACATAACCCAAAACCGTGTTCACTTCCCAGACTCCGCCGAAAAGGGACCATCATGGCTACACACGCGGTTGATGTGTTTTAATTCGGATCTGGTGTCAAGTTATCTACAACCGGACATTAACAAATTCCCATCTGCCTATAACCGCAGGCACGGCTTTCGAAAGATTATACCCTGCAGGGGTGTCCCAACTTTGCCCATGATAAGCTCTCGCGATCAACGACGGAATAGACCTTCTCCCAGGAAGACCCGATCAGACTCAGAATCCCGGTTTACAAGACATTTCGGCAATGGTAAAACAAGACCAGCAAGACCGCCCGATGCGCCGACAATCCCGATAGGAGCTGCACATATCTCGTTCTCAGGGCAACACCGGATGAACACTACGTACAACTAAAACCAGCCCTCGAGTTTCCCTGAGGTGGCGCTGCAAGTGGCTCTGGTTCGGACCAACACTTAGACAAGCATTGGCCTGGGGGGGCTGTAATAAAGATGACCCTTGGGTTAATTACTCGCAAGGGAAATATAGGTGGTGGTGAGGCAAATGGTAAAACCAAGGTTGGGCCTTGCTGGAGGAGTTTTATTCAAAGCGAACTATCAAGGGGGTCCCATAAATCACCCGACCGCGTAAGGAACGCAAAATCCGGGAACATAACACCGGTATGACGGAAACTAGGGCGGCAAGAGTGGAACAAAACACCAGGCATAAGGCCGAGCCTTCCACCCTTTACCAAATATATAGATGCATTAATAATATAAGAGATATTGTGATATCCCAACCAAAATCCTGTCCACCATGGAGAAATCTTCAACTTCACCTGCAACTAGCAATGCTATAAGAGGGCTGAGCAAAGCGGTAACATAGCCAAGCAACGGTTTGCTAGGAAGGGTGTCAAAGGTTAGAGGTTCATGGCAATTTGGGAGGCTTGATGAGCAAAAGATAGGTAACGTAGCATAGCGATAGAACGAAGCAACTAGAATAGCAATGATAGTAGTGAGATCCAGGGTAGCAGTCATCTTGCCTGCAATCCCGCTAGGAAGAAGAACGAGTCCATGAAGAAGATGAACGGGCGTAGTCGAACAAATCCTCACAATCGCAACGTTATCGGAACTATCAGGAAGAAGCAATACCGGAAAGAAGCAAACAACATGGTAAACACACAAGCATAATCATGTCATGATGCACAATCAAGTATGATGCATGTCCGGTTTAAAGAGGCATGGCATGGCAAACTGCAACACACAATACTACAAATTAAATGGAGCTCAATATGCAACGAGTTGCATATTGACAAAACAACACATCGATTATTTAGTTCTCTCTTGGTTTTGTACCCAACAATATTAAATGTTGTTAAACATGGCAAAAGGTGAGGCATATGAAAACTACCTAACTAGGCAAGTTTAAATGAGGCCGGAAACAACAAACAACAATTCCGGAAAATCCTCATATGCATATTTTAGATTCGGTACTGTTCTGCCCTAAACACAATTTTATTGTTGTTAAACAGGAAAATAAAGTGCACCATGTTAATCTAGGCATTTTTCCACCCCATTTACATATAAAGTTTATTAAATTCGGAGCTACGGTTATTTAGTTATGAAATAAATCATTTTAGCATGGCATTTATGCAAATTAATGCAAACAACAATTTAAACATTTTAAACATGGATGAAAATGGCATATTATTAATATGTACAATTTTCTGAGCATTTTACATATATAAAACATTTTAATATGATGCACGGTTCTAAAGTTATTAAATGCATGATGCTTAGGGGGTTTTCTGCAAATCTGAAAATCACTGGAATAAATAGCAAAATCGTTCCGCGGAAAAAAGATGGATAGGGCCGAATCTAGTCAGCCCACAAGTGCACAGGAGAGGGGGCGGGGCTGCTCACCCTGGGCCAAGGCCCGGTCGATGAGGGGAGGAGGCTGGGCAGGCCGTGAAGGGCGCGCTGGGTCTGGGCGATCTGGCGCTGGGCCGCCCGGTTGCTGGCGCTCCAGACGAAGAGGGCCGCGGTCAATGCTCGAACCAGAGGCAGGGGCGTCCTCCTCTTGCTCGATGCAGAAGCAGAGGAAGAAGGCGCGGCGGCGCAGGAGCTTGGCGGACGGAGGCGAGCGGCGCTGGGCGTCAGGAGGTGCGGGGAAGGCCGGGACGGGACGGAGCCGGCGGATCCGAGGCGAAGGTCACCGGATTCAGCGAGGAACGACAATCTTGGACTTGCGGGCGCCAGGGCTGATGAGAGAAGTTCCTGCGAGAGAGAGAGAGGGATGCGAGATCAGGAGAAAGAAGGAAGAGAAGGAGGGACCGAGGGAGAGGGCGCAGGTCGGCCTGGGAGTGGCGGAGGGCACCGGCGGCGGTGGAGGCTGGTGGCGGCGACGAGGGCTCAGGGTCGAGGGATCCTCCCCTCGATCCAGAACGGGAGCGGGAGGCGGGGGCGCTCGGGCCCAGATCGGTCTGCGGCGGGCCTCGGATGGGCCGGCCGGGCCCTGCGCGGCGCGAGGAAGGCCAGGGGACGCGTGGAGGGCGCGGGTTGGAGGAGGCGAGAGTTGGGGCGACGTGGAGGTCCCCGGTTGGCCGGGGCGCGCCTCAGGTGGCGGCGCAGCCTTTGGGCCGGCGACAAGTGGCGGACGGGAGGTGGTCGGGCACAGAAAATGAGGCACCGGCGGCTGGGAGGTTAGGGGAGGCTAGGGGCTAGGGTTGCCGAAATTAGGAAGGAGGGGTGTTTATATAGGGGTAAGGCTATGGTTAGGGGGTTTTGGAGGGGTTTCGGACCCTCGGATCTCGATCTGGCGGCTCCAGACGCGAGGGGGGGTATGTTTATATAGGGGTAAGGCCCGGCACGGTTTCCGGATACCGAAAACGTCCGACGTATATACCGACTATATCGCGGTTATATATTTAACGGTTGGGCAGTCAAACGAACTCCGAATGCGATGAAACTTGGCAGCCGCTCTGTCTACACTATAATAAGACCGCACGACAAGTTGCAACCCATTGCGAGAACATTTTTATGCCACTTATAAAATAATATTTCGGAGGTGCCGCGGGCGCGTGCGAGTGTGGTCGGGCTCAGAACAGACAACGGAGAGCACCGGCGGAACACGAACGGATGCAAGTTTTGAAAAACATGCAGATGCAATGCGCATGATGACATGAGATGAGATGCATAACAAGAACAAAATGCAAAACAACAGATAAAACCCAACCACGAAGGAAATGTCAAATCACATAGCCGGAAATGGCAAGAGTCGGAGTTACGAATATGGAAAGTTGTATCCGGGGCGTTACAACACTCCACCACTACGAGAGGATCTCGTCCCGTGATCTAGGATGGCACCGGAGGGAAAAGGAAGAGGAAGATAAGCGGTAAAACTAAGTTGCTTCTTCGACCAATGAGTGAAACCACGAACCTTGAGAGGTTGAGCAATTAGAGATGAACAAGATTGCAAACAATCCGTTATAAAAGAGGAACAAGGAACATTACGAGAACTTGAAGGTTGCAAAGACATTAATCAAGAGTTTAATTGACAAGATAGGGTTCAAAACCACTCCCGTTACAAGAAGATGAGAGAGGAAGAATTCGGGCAGCACTCCGGTTGAACATGGAAGGAATAAAACATGAACTTGAGAAGATGGGATGATACTTGATGAAATCAACAACACACTGCCTCTAGAACTATTGAAAGAATGGCACAATGGGTAAGAAGGATTTCACACAGCACTTAGGTTGAAAAGAGAGGCAAAACTTGATAAGATGGAAGAACTTGAAGAGATGACACAGCACTCTGGTTAAATGGGTAAGCATGAAAATAACATGATCCTGACAAAACGAGGTGATGGGTGAAGAGAGCAACATCACAACGCCTCCGGAAGAAATAATAGAAGATAAATCATTGGCATAACAGAATGGAGAAGAAAATGCCAACTTCTGCCACAACTGAGCTTGGAAAGCACCCTTCCAAGAAGGTTAGAATGGAGTTGTTAGAAAAAACCAACAACAAAACAAATAAGCTTGTAGTGGGCTTATGGAAAACTTCTCAAAATTATGAGGTGACAACCGGCCACTAACTGAAACAATTGCTTGTTTGAGATCAAACAAGAGATGAAAACTTCTTTCACCAAGAGGATAGGAGAAAACTCGGAACATTGATAAGCACCACAAATAGCAACATTCCTTAGGGAAGGCTTTAGGTGAAATCTATACCAAGATAACTCCACAGAAGAGATTGATGGATTTAAAATACCTCATTCTTGAGAACATATGAATTGCGAAACGCGAACTCAAATTGTCAAGAGTGACATAACACCACCTCAAATGATAAGGTAGAACGAATTGCACTTCGAAATGCAAGATGAAGAATACTTGAACTCCCCAAAACAAAACATGTGTTTAGCACCATGTTTATTTTAGAGTATAGCTTAGCAGATCATAACTTCGAGAGAAATCTTGAAGAACAATTGAACAATGAATAGAATCCTTGACAAACCACCATGTAGAGCCTCCATGAAGAACTCCGGTAATAAAAGGATGATAGAAAGGAAGAGAAGTTGAAAACACAAGGTGACGCCTTGCAATGATTTAGATGGAGCTTCGCGACGATAATGCGGAAAACTTGGAGCTCCGGAAAAGAAAAGATGAAGCAACTCGAACCGGGAAATGTGACACGATGAACAACTCTGTAAAGAAGAAACTAGATCACTTGGATGAAGCAATAATAAGAATTATGTTATGCGTATCCTTCACCAATTTAACTTGATGACAAACAACGGATTTGGCATACTACTTATTCTTCTTGAGGGATTAAGGATAGAGATAGAGCAAACTTGAGAAGGTATTGATGGAACCACCGGTGGGATTTGGAAACAACAAATGAATTGATATGATAACGAAGGAAGTGAAATGTTGAAAGAACCACCGTAAGAATTGAAAATGAAAGAAGTAAAGGGGTGAATCACCGGTAAGAATTAGAGAACGAATGAAGATACTTGAGGGAATTTGATACAAGAGAACGAAGAGATCACGAGCTGATTAGAGGGTATAGTTGAACGATCGACCGGTAAGATTTGGAGAACAAGAGTTGAAGGTTGAGAATGAGTAATATTCAGAAATGATGGCATTCGGATTATCAAAGAAAGGAAGCAACTCCTGAAATGCATCGGATGGTTGAAAAGAATTCTCACAATCGAAAACAATTATGAGAGGATGACATAAGCTAGAACTATGCATCTTGAAGAGAATGGAGCAAGATTTAAGAGAAACTCTTCTTCGGTCTTCACATGCTGAGAATGATGACGAGAACCACCAAAATTACTGAGGTACTCCAGTAGAATGTAAAGCGAAGAGGTTGAGCCAACAATGAAAAGAATTTGAAAGAGATCTTGGAGAAGGCATGTGACTGAAGAAAATTCATTCTTACGTCAAACTTGGAAATGAATTTGAGAATCGCTCCTGATAAGTCGAAGAGTCAGGTAAGATCCTGGGAAAAGACCTGTGGGTTAGGGCCCACTCAAAAGAAAACACCGTTGGAAATGATTGAAAGGGGGGGATTGCACCTGTTGAATTAAATGACTTGAATGAGATAACAACCTCGAAGTATCTTGAACGGATTGAGAATGGAAACACAAGTCTTCCGAGATATCTTCAGCACTCCAGAACAAATGAATAGCGATAAGTGAAAGATTAAGAGGTGCACCAGTATGAAAAAGCATTTGACATGAGGAAAAGAATATGATCAACACTGAAAGCTTGAAATGGATCCACCGGAGAAGAAAAAAAACAAAGGATGATGAACTTGAAGCTCATGAGCATCTTCACAAGGGATCACCGGATCAGAACATTGATTGAAAAGAATGAAGAGACTTCACATGAGTAAATGGATACTTAATTAAAATATATGAGTCCTTGTAGAAAAGGGTGGGAGGGCGGGAAAACAAAGGCAACTTGGGATGAACGAGACAAACACCATTGAGAAAACTTATAATTGATCTCGCAAATATTGAAATGATTGGATCCACTTGAAGAGAAGCACGCCGGTTGGAAAAGAATTAACATGACGACCTCGATGATCAAAAGGATTAGCACTCCCATAGAAATATGTGAACACTGTTTAGAAAAGGTATGGATTCAACATTTGACTTTGAAGCAACTCGAATACCACAAATAAAACAAAACAAAGGATTTGGCTTGCAGAATAAGCCGGAACAAACATATGATAGAGATTCCGTCTGAAGTTTTCGTGGTGGGGCCCACACGGGCTCGAGTGTACAGCACCATCATGTACAAGGCAGTGCACATGACATACAAAGTGTCCCCGAACCAGCATAGCCAAGGGTTCTTTAAGACACAACGAGACCACTGTAAAAACGACCGTGGAAAGGCGGACCACTAGACGGCAAACCCCAATCTCATATCATGCATCTGTCGAAAAGATATTCTAGGAGCTACTTGAATTCCCACCTATAAAACTCCCGAAATTTTCTGGTTATGCAATCTGGTGTTGGGGATACAGGGGAAGCAATATATCTCACCCAAACTAACAATACCTACATCCAACTGTATCCATCCGTCAACACATAACCAAGAAAACTTTGGAAATCGTGTACCTCAACCTTCGAAAAGCATCCGTTATACGAGTTATGGCAATACTCCCGAACTCCCCAGTACTGGGTGACGTCGAGGTTATCTCACCAACAACTGCATAAAAGAGATTTTTGATGTCGGCAAAACTCAGGTATTCCAGAACTGCAACGATAAAATTGTGACGACAACACCTCGGAGCTCAACTCCCCGGGTCAAAGCCACATAAATAGACAGGAGGCACCAAGAACAATGTTCTCGTCACAAAACCATCGGAACGATTCCAAGATACCCACGTGATCCTAATTTTTTTTAGTGAAATTTGAGGAGAGGAAAGTCAAAACATCTACATCAGGAGACCTCACCAGAGCGACGAAGGGCTGAGGAGTAAAAAAGAATCCTACTCTCCGATATATATATAATCCTAAGACTCAAAAATAGTTTTCTTCTAGACTCAACAACGACCAACAATCAAGGGGGCTCCTATGGTCGGTCGAGGCTCTGATTACCAACTTGTCACGCCCAATATGCGACCCTATCCAAAAGGAACTCGAAGGTCCCACCAACGATAGACCCGCATATCGAAACGCTTTGGCAAGGTGGATATCATTACATCAACATTACATAATAGATGGGGATACATACATAAGGCATACAATGCCACATGAATACAACATCACAATACAAAAGAGCATCATCCGACTATGGATGAATCACAAACAGAAGCTCAAACGACATCCACCCTGCTAGCCCAGGCTGCCGACCTGGAACCTATCCCCTGATTGAAGAAGCAGAAGAAGAACTCAACACAAGCAAACATTGCTCTCGCATCAAGATCATCGCATAACCTGTACCTGCAACTGTTGTTGTAGTAATCTGTGAGCCACGAGGACTCAGCAATCCCATTACCATGGGTATCAAGACTAGCAAATCTTTAAAGGGAAAGGAAGGGGTAAAGTGGTGAGGCTGCAGTAGCGACTAAGGATATATGGTGGCTAACATACGCAAATAAGAGCGAGAAGAGAGCAAGCAGAACGGTCGTGAAACTAGCAATGATCAAGAAGTGATCCTGAACTCCTACTTACGTCAAACATAACCCAAAACCGTGTTCACTTCCCGGACTCCGCCGAAAAGGGACCATCACGGTTACACACGTGGTTGATGCGTTTTAATTCGGATCTGGTGTCAAGTTATCTACAACCGGACATTAACAAATTCACATCTGCCTATAACCGCAGGCACGGCTTTTGAAAAATTATACCCTGCAGGGGTGTCCCAACTTAGCCCATGATAAGCTCTCGCGATCAACGAAGGAATAGACCTTCTCAGGAAGACCCGATCAGACTCGGAATCCCGGTTTACAAGACATTTCAGCAATGGTAAAACAAGACCAGCAAGACCGCCCGATGCGCCGACAATCCCGATAGGAGCTGCACATATCTCGTTCTCAGGGTAACACCGGATGAACACTACGTACAACTAAAACCAGCCCTCGAGTTTCCCCGAGGTGGCGCTGCAAGTGGCTCTGGTTCGGACCAACACTTAGACAAGCATTGGCCCGGGGGGGCTGTAATAAAGATGACCCTTGGGTTAATTACTCCCAAGGGAAATATAGGTGGTCGTGAGGCAAATGGTAAAACCAAGGTTGGGCCTTGCTGGAGGAGTTTTATTCAAAGCGAACTGTCAAGGGGGTCCCATAAATCACCCGACCGCGTAAGGAACGCAAAATCCGGGAACATAACACCGGTATGACGGAAACTAGGGCGGCAAGAGTGGAACAAAACACCAGGCATAAGGCCGAGCCTTCCATCCTTTACCAAATATATAGATGCATTAATAATATAAGAGATATTGTGATATCCCAACCAAAATCCTGTCCACCATGGAGAAATCTTCAACTTCACCTACAACTAGCAACGCTATAAGAGAGCTGAGCAAAGCGGTAACATAGCCAAGCAACAGTTTGCTAGGAAGGGTGTCAAAGGTTAGAGGTTCATGGCAATTTGGGAGGCTTGATGAGCAAAAGATAGGTAACGCAGCATAGCGATAGAATGAAGCAACTAGCATAGCAATGATAGTAGTGAGATCCAGGGTAGCGGTCATCTTGCCTGCAATCCCGCTAGGAAGAAGAACGAGTCCATGAAGAAGATGAACGGGCATAGTCGAACAAATCCTCACAATCACAACGTTACCGGAACTATCAGGAAGAAGCAATACCGGAAAGAAGCAAACAACATGGTAAACACACAAGTATAATCATGGCATGATGCACAATCAAGTATGATGCATGTCCGGTTTAAAGAGGCATGGCATGGCAAACTGCAACACACAATACTACAAATTAAATGGAGCTCAATACGCAACGAGTTGCATATTGACAAAACACCACATCGATTATTTAGTTCTCTCTCGGTTTTGTACCCAACAATATTATATGTTGTTAAACATGGCAAAAGGCGAGGCATATGAAAACTACGTAACTAGGCAAGTTTAAATGAGGCCGGAAACAACAAACAACAATTCCGGAAAATCCTCATATGCATATTTTAGATTCGGTAATGTTCTGCCCTAAAAACAATTTTATTGTTGTTAAACAGGAAAATAAAGTGCACCATGTTAATCTAGGCATTTTTCCACTCCATTTACATATAAAGTTTATTAAATTCGGAGCTACGGTTATTTAGTTATGAAATAAATCATTTTAGCATGGCATTTATGCAAATTAATGCAAACAACAATTTAAACATTTTAAACATGGATGAAAATGGCATATTATTAATCTACACAATTTTCTGAGCATTTTACATATATAAAACATTTTAATATGATGCACGGTTCTAATGTTATTAAATGCATGATGCTTAGGGGGTTTTCTGCAAATCTGAAAATCACTGGAATAAATAGCAAAATCGTTCCACGGAAAAAAAGATGGATAGGGCCGAATCTAGTCAGCCCACAAGTGCACAAGAGAGGGGGCGAGGCTGCTCACCCTGGGCCAAGGCCCGGTCGATGAGGGGAGGAGGCTGGGCAGGCCGCGAAGGGCGCGCTGGGTCTGGGCGATCTGGCGCTGGGCCACCCGGTCGCTGGCGCTCCAGACAAAGAGGGCCGCGGTCAACGCTCGAAGCAGAGGCAGGGGCGTCCTCCTCCCGCTCGATGCAGAAGCAGAGGAAGAAGGCGCAGCGGCGCAGGAGCTTGGCGGACGGAGGCGAGCGGCGCTGGGCGTGAGGAGGTGCGTGGAAGGCTGGGACGGGACGAAGCCGGCGGATCCGAGGCGAAGGTCACCGGATTCAGCAAGGAACGGCGAGCTTGGACTTGCGGGCGCCATGGCTGACGAGAGAAGTTCCTGCGAGAGAGAGAGGGATGCGAGATCAGGAGAAAGAAGGAAGAGAAGGAGGGATCGAGGGAGAGGGCGCGGGGTCGGCCTGGGAGTGGCGGAGGGCACCGCCGGCGGTGGAGGCTGGTGGTGGCGACGAGGGCTCGGGGTCGAGGGATCCTCCCCTCGATCTAGAACAGGAGTGGGAGGCGCGGGGCGCTCGGGCCCAGATCGGTCTGCGGCAGGCCTCGGATGGGCCGGCCAGGCCCTGGGCGGCGCGAGGAAGGCCAAGGGGACGCGTGGAGGGTGCAGGTTGGAGGAGGCGAGAGTTGGGGCGACGTGGAGGTCCCCAGTTGGCCGGGGCGA